>NC_056731.1:1178704367-1178894367 GCF_019279795.1 Protopterus annectens | reverse complement strand
TCAATTCCCATAAAGTAAAATTTATGTTCAGGAAAATTTTCAATATGCCTGGCTAAAGCGTTTTCCTGTTTGACAGTCCTGATGGCATAGACGTGTTCGTAAATACGCTGCCATAATTTACGATCCGTCTTGCCTATATAAAAAGCAGGACAGGCATTACAAAATGCTCCATAAATGACTGATGTTGTGTTACAGTTGATTGTATGATGAATGTGATATTTACTGTCATTCACTACGAACGAACAGCCTGTTTTTATGAGTTGACACCAGTTACAGGAACCACAGGGGGTAGAGCCTTTACATTTAATAAAGTTTAACTCATGTCTCGATTGCATGAGTTCTTTAAGATTCCTTCCTTTTCTAAACACCACCCTAGGAAAGGGGCCTAATTTTTCAAAAAGGTGGATGTCATTCCTGATGAAATCCCAGTTTTTGCTCAGAATGTTACATATTCTCCCTGCATCACTGCTAAAAGCTGTTATAAAGCTGGTGACAGATTTACATTTGGTCAGGTTATCCGATCTGGCCCTACTTACTAGTTGAGAATGATCATCATTCAGCTCTGTATAAACAGCTGGATTTTCATTCATCACCGAATCGATTTGAAATTTTAAAAGGGGTTTGAAAAGACCTTCTGCTTTTTTTATTTCGATTTCAATGGTAATTTCGTCAATTAGTGAGTTCGGGTAACCCCTATTCAGGAACTGGTTTTTGAGGAACTGACATTCTTCCCTAAATGCTAAGTCAGAATTACACATACGTACCGCTCTGACCAACTGGCCCTTGACGATGGCCCTTTTCTGTTTGAAAGGGTGTTGGCTAGAGTAGTGTAATAGAGAATTACAATATGTAGATTTCCTAAACACTTTAGATAGGTACATCTTGTCAATGTCATCTTTGCTAAGGTTTACATCCAAGTAGTCAATTGCTCTAACAGAAAAAGTGGATGTGAACCTCAAAAAGGAGGTGGTGTGATTCATGTAGTCCAATAGAGAGTCAGCTTCCACTTCGCTACCTTTGAACAAGATGAAGATATCATCCAGGTAGCGCGTGTAGAAGTAGATCTGACCACTAAAAATGGGGTTAGATAAAAGAAATTTAGTTTCCCAAAAGGCCATGAAGATATTAACCACACTGGCTCCACATGGGGAGCCCATGGCTATGCCTTGTTTTTGTAAGAAGATTTTTTCATTGAAAATGAAGAAATTGGAATCAAGGACTATATCTAACAGTTCTGTTACTATGCTGATTTCATTTTTTGTGGCACCCAAAAGGATGTAAATCCTACTAAACGCTCAAACATACTGTGGAACAAAAAGGACTAAAATCTCCTCTCGCAAAGAATTGCGACCAGCTGTCTTTACTTCTGGACTAAACAGTTCCTTTCAAGGACTTGAGCAACCACAATTGGCTTAAACTTGTTTTATTGAGCAGAACAGTCAATAAAATGCTTATTCCTCCAAGACACATGGAGGTTAAGCCTACAAAACGTTAAGGCGTACTGTTAAACATAAAAATAAAAAACTAATAAAACCAATTAATGCGCTGAAGGAAACCAGCGTATACTGTGCATCAAATACAACAATTTGTGATGCGCTAACTCAGTTAGTTGTCTGTAAAAATAACCTGGAGTTCAACTGATAATCCAATAACTTCAGTTAAGTGCTTTCACTCAAAAAATCTTGAGCTTCCTCAGAACCAACATATATATAGACCTATATATATATATATATATATATATATATATATATGTGTGTGTGTAAATATGTATATGTATATATGTGTGTGTGTGTGTGTGTGTGTGTGTGTGTATATATATATATATATATATATATATATATATATATATATATATATATGTGTGTGTGTGTGTGTGTGTGTGTGCGTGTGTCAGACCTCCCAACCGTTCCAAATTACTCGGTTTTTTACCGAGTTTTGGGGTCCAAATGAAGGGGTGCCACGATTCCCGAGTGGCACCCCTTCATTTCCAATTTTTTAAAAATGTTTGCGCTGTCAGAGCTGATGTCATCACATGCGCAATGACATCAGCTCCATCAGGCTACCAGTCGGAATTGAGCTTAAGGAGCTCATTTCTGGCTGGCTGAATTGCAAGCTGGCAGGAATGGGGAACAGCAGTTGAACATGTCGGCCAGAGAGTTTGCGAGCGGTGGAACGGGAACTACTCAGGACAGAGTTTGCAAGCAGAGCAGGGATTAATGGCAGGAGCAGGGATTAATGGCAGGAAGCAACAACAGAGGAATGTGAACTACTCAGGGTAAGCTGGAACCATATGTGTGTGTCTGCAAGAAGAGCAGGGATTAATGGCAGGAAGCAACAACAGAGGAATGTGAACTACTCAGGGTAAGCTGGAACCATGTGTGTGTGTGTGTGTGTGAAAATGCCCTTGGTGGCTAGAAGTATTCAGGCTCAAACCTTGCACCTTTGGTACAGAGTAAAAAGAGCCTACTATCCCTAGCCACCACCATTTATGAATAAGTTGAGAGTTATGATGAGAAGTGAGAACATTTTTTTTCTGCTAACAGTTGAAAGTTATGCTCTGAGCTTTGTCCAGATTTTTTTTGTACTAAGAGTTGAGCGAGCTATGATGAGAAGTAAGAACTTTTTTTTTGTGCTAAGAGTTTAGAGCTATGATGAGAAATGAGAACACAATTTGTATTCCCCCATTATTGTTTTTGTGCTAACAGTTCAGAGATATGGTGAGTGAGAAGTGAGAACTGAATTTGTATTCCCCCATTATTGGCTTTGTTGTTTGTCCATGTTTTTTGTGTTGAGGTTAAGAGCTATGTTGAGAAGTAAGAAATGAATTCACTAAATGATAGCTATTAAGTTTCAGTCTTCCTATTTTTCAGGCAGTTGCTGATTTGGCATAGTGGTATGTTGTTTTGACTGTAGTGTATGGAGTTCTGGGTTCAAAACTTGACAGTGAAATGCATGATAGAAACACAACATTTTATTCTATCAACTTTACAAAATTATACAAGCGATGTTTAAAATGTGTCCCTGGTTTTTGACATTTTGTCCCCCCCCCCCAAAAAAAAAAATAAATTGAAAATAAGTGCGAGATGCTGTGCAAGATGTCTATTGCTTACACTACTGTCATTCTATTTATAGTGTGGGTGTGGAAGCAGACTTTTATGATGGAAAAGTTCTGAATTGGGCAGTTTTGTCATTATTGGTTCATGTGTTTTATTTCATTGCCTACAGTACAGATTACTGGTAAAATGTTCAAACAATAAATTTAAAATGCGCTCTAACATGTGTGTTGTATTATACAAGGAATATAATTTAATAAAGTCAGGAAGGTGTATAAAGAAAAGAACACATGCATATTTCTTGCTTTGTGTGCAAGGGGCCAATGATTTGAAAACAGCCCAAAGGTAATCTTTATCCACCACTGGCCAGATGCATTTTCTTTGAATGTGATGTGGGTTTCAATGCTGTTTCAATGAATGTGAGTTTCAAGGGCAAAGAAGTTTTAATGTCAAGCCTATTTTCATTGTGAGACAGTATTGCTTTGTTTACCAGATGATGTATTTTAGTGTTTCTGCATTGTTGTGCTGTAAAATGTAAAAATAAAATCCAAATCATTGTAGAAGTAAAGCAGTATGCATACATTACTGTTTATGGTAAATGGGGCGAAATAGCCAGGTAACGGGCGAGACATTGGAATGGCTGCAGGGGGACTCTGGTGCCATGTTTTGGTGGTCTGTTCTTCAGTTTGCATTCGAAAGTTGGTATCCCACAATTCCATTGGAGTGGGTGGGGTTACATAATTGTGCATGCAAATTAGATGTTAATCAGCGTCCAGATTTTTACCTATTTTTCATGGGCCTTGTCCAGATTTTTGATGTTTCCAGGTTGAGCAGTATGGTGTGTGTGTGTGTGTGTGTGTGTGTGTGTGTGTGTGTGTGTGTGTATGTGTGTGTGTGTATATAGATATATGTGTGTGTGTGTGTGTGTGTGTGTGTGTGTGTGTGTGTGTGTGTGTGTGTGTGTGTGTGTGTGTGTGTATAATATATATATATGTATATATGTATATATATATATATATATATATATATATATATATATATATATATATATATATATATATATATATATATATATATGTATATGTATATATATATATATATATATATATATATATATATATATATAAACATATGCCCATAACGTGTAGTAGAGTCATAACTCAGCACAATAGTCACAAACTCTTAGTGCAAGGTGATGTAATATAAGTATTACAGGTATAAATGTAGACTGTTGCTACAGTAAGAGGGGTTGTATTAACAGACATGTTGTGTGGGAAGTCGCTTCTGATACTGACGTCTTCACCATCAGTTACTGACAGACATCATAAGATCATCATAGTGAAGTACCACACAAATCACAGTAATAATGCTGTGGAATACAGCAGAGATATTACCAATAAACATGGACAGTCTGACATAATCTGGTCAGTCCAGAGGTATACACAGAACTCCTTAGTGCAAGACGTGTCGACCAAGCCTGACAAAGTGGATGTTTAGAGCCATGTAAAAGGGGATATCACATAAATACTGGAGTAGATAAGCTCACACAGTTGATGCATTCACACACTCCTGTCTGTCCTAACACATATTAACTGGAGGAGCAGAAGTCCCAAGCCCACATACTTCCCACTAGTTAGTGACATACATCTTCACAGCATCCCACTGCTTTTTCAGAAATACACAACACTTATGGTGGCAAGGCAACAGTACATCTGACAAATATCTGGACATAACATCACACTAGGTAAAAACACTGAGCTGCTAGGTATGTCACAAAGCACTGTGCAAACTACAGGCAGACTGCCACAACACTGACCTAAGTTTCCTATGGGGAATACACATGTACTTGCAAATATAGCAGGCACTACAGGCATGTAACAGCATGGAGTAACAGACACCAGTGTGAAAGTGAATACCCACAACCAATCTGAACACAGTCACAGTCACATTATGGTAAGCCTAATTAATAGTACAGTATATAGACTGTGTGAACAAAACCATCCTCATATGTGCCACTCACAAACTAAACCTACATATACTGGACAAAAACACAGTGTAGTCTGATGCCTGACTGTGGTATGGGACATGTGTCATTCTGGCCCTACAAACATGTACACTGATAGGGTACCATAAACTGGAGCAGCATGCAACGTCAGATAGAACAGGACCAAGAACAATGACATCTACCACAGTCTGTACACAGACCTAGCAACATATTCACAATACATACTCTGTCAAGAATCACCATGAATACACAGACCCCACTACTGTACAGACTACAACAGAATGTCCAGGTTTTGTCCTCAAATATAAGGCCTACTATACATAACATGTCTAGCAGTCTGATATCTCACTGGCTTGTTATCAGGAATGATGTCAGTAAATAATGATGTACTGTACATATGCACCTCACTGCATGACATATGGACAAAGGGTGACAGACTTGGGGGATGGAGGCACAAACACAGGGCCAATATTGACATATTGCTGTGATAAACTGATAAATGTTCTGGTGTAACCAGGTTTGTTGTGACATATCTCTTTTAAGGGATATGATGTCAGTAACTGACATGGATGTCACCATGTACTGACTGCAATCATCAGAGTGTGCTACTGCATTTCTAAAGATAGGAAATGGGTGAGTAACACACCACATGCAAGACTCCAAACTCTGTCCAGTCTGCAGATAGCCCTACAGGTGAGAGTTTCCTCAACTACATAACACTGTCATGCCAGACTTTAAATCATGTAGAACAGCCATATCCACACAAACACTGTTAAATCAACATTACTTCAAATGTAGAATAGCAATACTTGCATTCTGTCCCCATGTCTGGAACATCCCCCTCCTGTTTGTTGGCCTGTCTCCACAGTGTATGTTGCAAGAGGTATTTCCAACTACCCTCTGTGATGCTGTTTGTCAACCACATAAAGTCCTGCTCAGAGTGAAGAAAAAGGGCCAACACTCACATGAAGTGCTTAGTTATAGGAGTGTATTTCCATGCAATTGGCTATAGGAATGATACCACAGCTGTTCCACATGCAGTTAGCAAGTGGAGGACTGCAATTCGTGCACAGGCCATCAGCTGATCATAAGCATTACTTACAAAACTCAAGCTGCTGCCTATGCAAAACAGATATATTTTTTCACATCCACCAGAGAGGGAGAGAGAGACAGAGACAAAGTAAGAAAGGAAAGGAGTTAGAGAGTAAGAACCAAGCATGTTTATGTATGATCTGTGGGTGGAGAGTGGTATCTGGGTATTATAATGGTTGCCTATATTGTTTACTAATCCATACTGTCACAAAGTAATTGCACATGGCTGTACACATTTATGGCTGAGGATTGTCTAAAACAACCTCTATGGTGTTTGAAAACTGTTGGGCTTGTAATGTGGACAATGGGACATATATGTCCTCAATATAATGATGTAGCAAAACAAAGACTACAATACATCCTGTCATTACAAAATCAGCCACACAAGATTGTGATGACATACACATACAAGCTTACCAGTACTGAGTTTCAAACCCATGCCTAACTATGTATTACTATTACAGTGTTAAGCAGCTATTGCTGCACCATGGAGCTTACATGCTGCAGAGTTGTCCAAAGGTATCTTTGAAGGTGAGTGACATCAGCAACAGTGCTAAATGAAGGGTAAGGGAAGTGTAGTAAGTGTGAATGTCCACAAAAGCAGGTGTTAATGAAGACACACACACACACTCTCTCTCAGGGAAACACACACATTATCACAGTTAGCAGGGTCAGGATTAGAACTCCTACATAACTTGTCTGCTGCACTACAGTATTACACAGTTATCACAAGTGCCACAGAGCTTAAATGGCTAAAACATGGCCAAAGGGTTATTTTAAGGTGAATTACATCAGGTGTGCTAAAGTAGGGCAATGGGAGTTGTAGTGAGTGTAGTGAGTGTGAATGGCTTCAAAATCATTAATCTCCACACACACACACACACACACACACACACACACACACACACACACACACACACACACACACACACACACACACACACACACACACACACTCACTTGCCAGTACTGAGATGCATAGGTTCATTGCTTCACAGGTGAGTAGTAGGTGAATGGGCCTGAAGGCTGTACAAGGCTAGGCGAAGGGAATACCTTAGCATCAGGCTTCATCACAATAGTCTCCAGTGTGGCTCAGGGGTGTAGTCCCTGGAGTGATCCCTATGGATGGGTATTGTATTCACCATCCACTCATCTGGGTTACTATTGTGAGTGGCCTTTGATGTGCACTGCTTCCCATGTATGTGATCTATATTCCATAACATGGACAGTGTCTGGGTTGTGCACATGTCCCACAGACATGTTCTTTGACGTGTGGAAGTGTACTTGAGGTTTCTGGGGCATGTTGTGTGGACAGATTGTTATCTCCTGATGTAGCATTCCTGCCCTCATTTGGTGAGACCTGGCCATGGAACTGAGGTCATGCTTGCACTTACATTCACACATGATACAGGTATTCAGTGGAGTTAGTGGCATCTGGCCATACAGGGCATGTGTATAAGGCATGGTATTCTCTTTGTGGGTTACATTTGCAGACTCTACAGTTGTTGCAGGCGTCCAGTAGGGAACATAGCAAAAGGGCCACTGTAAGCATTTATTTGCCTACTGCAGGGATGGAACAGGGTGCCATGTCCTTTTACTTGCTCGATAACACACAGTCAGGAGATGTAACACATCACAGTACTTTCTGATGTCAGTGGCACTGTTATGGTCAACAGGCATGTAGTCCACTGCAATCACACTGTGGTTACTATCTGTGAAGCAATATGCAAGGAACTACCAATATAGTGGTTGTTGCCTAGCCAAGTGTGTTCATGTGTGAGACATGGGTGTAGAATGTTCTCTGAGTAATAGAAGGGTTGCCTATATTGCTCACCAATCCATAATGTCACAAGTAGGGCTATGGACTGTCTACACCAGCCTCTCTGGTGTTTGACATCTGTTGTCCTTGTAAGGTAGACATTGTGACATATACTATGTCCTCAACATAATAATTTAGCAAAACCTGCCCCACAATGCATCATGTTATTACACAATCACAGCAACCTCCACACAGTATACTGATGACAGACACACACACACACATTTGCCAGTACTGAGATTCAGACCCCTGCCTAGCTATGTATTGCTACTATAGTGTACCGCATTTATTGCATGTGCCACGGACCTTAGAAGATGGATGTTGTCCCAAGGTACTTCTAAGGTGAGGAACATCACCAGCCCTTGTAAATACTGGCATTGGGTGATGTAGTGGGTGAGAGATCCCAAAAATAATTTTACGCTAAACACACATTTACATTTGCCAGGTGTGAGGCTCAAACCTCTATTTAACAATATTTATGCATTTACCACATGCACTACTGACCTGACATGATTTAGGGTTGGCATCAGGTACTTCTAAGGTTGATGATATCTGCAGGACTGCTAAAGTCAGGCTATGAGATGTGTAATGGGTGCAAATGTGGTCAAAATCTTTGAGGTACACACACAAACACTTGCCACAGATGAGATTCAAACCATTAGCTGTGTAGTTACTGCTACTACATTGCTCCACATTTATGGCATGCACCCTGGAGCTTACATGTTGGAGTGCTCTCCACAGGTATCTTTGAAGGTGATTAACATCAGCAGCGGTGCTAAAGGAGGGATAATGGGAGAGTAGTAATTGTGAATGTCCATAATATCAGGTATTATCAAGGACACACACACACACACACACAGT
Organism: Protopterus annectens; assembly: GCF_019279795.1. Classification (NCBI taxonomy): domain Eukaryota; kingdom Metazoa; phylum Chordata; order Ceratodontiformes; family Protopteridae; genus Protopterus; species Protopterus annectens. Next base: position 1,178,885,537 of record NC_056731.1, on the reverse strand, counting down.
TGCAATGTCTGGGATTAGAACCCCTACCTAAATAGTCTGCTACACTATAGCATTACGCAGTTACCACATGTGCCACAGAGTTTATACAGCTGTTTTTTGTCCAAAGGGGCATTTCAAGGTGACTGACATCAGCAGGCTTGCTAAAGTAGGGCAATGGGAGGTGTAGTGACTGTGAATGGCCTCAAAATCATTAATCTACACACACACACACACACACACACACACACACACACACACACACACACACACACACACACACACACACACATACACACAAAGAGCTTCACAGTTGCCATGTCTGGGATGAGAACACCTACCTGACTAGTATTTTACCCTATAGCATCGCACACGCCATGGAGCTTATAGGGCTGGCTCTTGTCCAAAGGGGTATTTCAAGGTGACTGACACCAGCATGAGTGCTAACATGGGCAATGGGAAGTGCAGTGTGCTTGAATGGGCCATAAACCATTCCTCTGGAAACACACACACAACACTCAGTCACACACAACTTTACATTTGACAGTACTGGCTAAACAAATGCTAGAAGAATACTGATTTGTATATGTTACACAGTTATCACAAGCACCACAGAGACTATAGGGCTAAGGGCTACCAAAAGCAAATGTCTACAATGATTGACATCGGCACATCGTGATATTGGCCAACTGGATTTGTGGTGGGTGGGTGGGACAGGCCTCATGATGGAAATCTCTCTGTCACTGTCTGTCTCTCTCTTCCCCACCTCTCTGTGGGTGTATGCTTGACCTATTATAGTGTATTGGCCTTGGATATGTGTGAGTATTCCTATCCAATGTGTGTGCAAAATATGAATGGTGTGCAATGTAGTGTCTGTGCACAGACATCTGTGACTGACAGATATGTATAGTCCACTGTTGTTGTCAGATATGGGCTTCATTTCTCTCTAAGTATAGGAGCATGCCCAGTATGACCTTCTGTACTGAGTGTGTGAATCCATTCCAGATAGGTTGTACTCCAGTGCAGGATTTTGTGTTCTACACCTACAGCTAGCAACCTGTTTCTGCAGGATATCTGTAGCTAGGTTGACAATATGGAGTCACAATGGGTGAAAGATAGTGGGATATTGTAACTATTGTGTCTGTGCTGCTTGTGTTACATGGTTGGTGTTAGCAAAGATATTCAGACATATGTACTGTTTTACACTGTGATGTATTATGTCATCAACTACTGACAGATATACTTATTTTCTCACAGTTATTTCCTGGGAAATACAAGATGAATGAAGCTGTGTCCAGTATTGTGGTCTACAGCCTACATATTCTTGCACACCCATGCCATTTTGGAGGGGTAGCTGCAGACACTTGCTGATGGGTCTGTGTAAATGGTCCAGCACCTTGGTACTGTGGTGGCTGAAGATCCCCTGCTTGTACATCTATCGACATAACAGAATGGCCATATCCTACTGTGGCCATACCTCTCACCTGTACAGATTCATCCAGGTTACCCAGATGCAGGGCTCATATATCTGGTCAGTTCCCCTTCACATTGTGGTTTACAAGCAGGTTTGTAGCCACCCATTACTGGGTTTGCTGGCAAGGGTAGTATGGGCACACATCAGTTTCAGCCTTCACACACTCCATAGTGTCCATGCTTCTACACCCCCACTCTGTTATTCTATCTGCTTCCTAACATTATGCAAGCGATATCTGAGAAGTATCCCTATAGTTGTCCCTTCATCCCAGCAGTATTTAGGGGTTGGTCCACAGTTCATGCAGTAGGACATAGTGGACATGCTACTGGGATTTGTCGACATGGCCTTGCATTTGTGTTCTGTGGACTGTGTTATGTTGTTAGTTGGGACCCCATGAGATAACATACATTGGCAGTACGGGTGAGGCACAGGCCTTTGACAGAGGACTGTAGGGCATTTGGTAGTGATGCAGGCCATCTGTAGCAGGCCAGTGCATTCTGTCATGCCTACAGTCCCAGGCTGCGAGCCACTGGATTCCCCTGGGGTGACAGGGTAAGTGTGCAAGGTGTTAATGGCAATAGTTCCTGTCCATATTAATCCATTGTTCTGGATGCTGGCAGGGTGCTGCTTACAGCTAGGGACACATCTGCATTGGACCTCTTCAGCATGCTGCATTCTGTGGGTATTCCCATACAGAAGTGGGGGTCATACTGTACTCATTCCCAACAGCAGGGATATGACCTGTGATATACCTGCGGCTGATGGTGGGGTGAGCTGAGTGCATGTGTGATATGGAAGCTTCTTGCACCTGACTCACAGATATACCTGGGACATTCCATTATGCTGCCTTGTGCGGGGACATAGGCAGTCTCTCATTACTTCATAACTGAGCCTTTTGTGGTCTGCCAGTGCTTGGCCAGACTATATCAGTATTCCATGCTACACAGACAACTAATGTGCTGCTAACCTGTATGTACAATTCCAAAGGTGTGTGCAGTTGACAGTTAAATTTTATGTACTCTGTCTAGGGTACTTCCACCTGTGTACTGTGTATGTCTGGGCCCACATTCATGGCATGTCCATCTTTTAGATGGTGACAGATATTGACATCTAAATATTGAGCATGGATGACTGCTGAATTGGCTCTTGAGATGCATTGTGGTTGACCTGCATTTGTCAGAACATGGCCCTGTCATCAACAGTACTGACCATAGGCCACCGTGACACAACCCTCCATGCCTACATGCTGACCACTTCCACACAATATACAACACACAACAACCTAACACACAGACCCCTGCATATTGTACACATGCAGCAATCTAGCCTGTAAATTGGGCCAGCTCAGGTAATCTGTGCTCCACTGTTATTAAACCCACATGCACATGTTACTGCATTTCTATATAGGATTGTGAGGGGGGGGGGTCACACCCGACAACTGTAAACATTTGCTATGACTGTACTGGTATTTCAGGTACTCTGTTGGCTTCCATTTCGTTTTGTATTCTGCCATGTCATGCAGACTATAGGCATATCAGTAGAGTACAGATCTTAGGTTTTATTGACCTACATTTCAGTTTCAGACTTTTTACCATTCAGAACTAACATACAACTGCCAGACCTGTTGTAGTCTGTCTATGTAGGTCTGGTGGGGGGGGGGGGCTGTTCTCCATTGCCATCAATTGGAGGCCTTAGCACAGCCTTTCTTTATGGTCATCTACACCTGTCCTGCTGGCTAAGGCTATTGTTGGGTATGTGAGCCTCACTGACATGCATATGTGTGTGCCCTATGGACACACATTTGGGCCACCACATATACTGCAGTGGAATTTTTCACCTTGTCTAGTACTGCCTACTTTGTTGACACCAGTATTTGTTATGGATTTCATGCTGCCCATATAGGTGTCCACTATCTGCTGCCATCCCATTCAGCCACCTGATTCCCTTGCATACTCACATCCATACCATAGATACAACTAGTAGAACATACTACTCCATTCAGTAATTGATAGGAAGAGTGACTTACCTTGTGGTCTTGCCAGTATTGAGGATGGTGCTGGAGGGCTGACTATGTCAGATGCACATAGTACACTCCCTATACATGGTAAAGCACAGGTAGTGTCATGTTTGGCATCCCTTTTACTGTATGTGCGAGTCAGAGAGAGGTGTAATTCCCTGGGTTCCTACGTGTCAGTGTATGTGCTATGCGTTACCTCTTTGCCAAAGCCTGGGCATAATGGGCATGTCTCATTCTGCCTACATGGGCAGGCTCAGGTTGTTCCTCCTCTGAGTCACACTGTGCCTGTGCTGGCCTTGGCAATGGTGGGGGCTGTGTGGCCCTGCCCCATGCTGTTTCTGCTGCAGCTGTTAATACAGGATCATATTGTGTAGCATGGCACATACTATGAAAATTTGTGTACATGTAGCTGGAAAGTACTGCAAGGCTCCACCGGATATGTCCAGGGACTGGAACCGTGACTTGAGCATCACAAACGCATGCTCTATTATAATTCTGGTGTGTGCGTGTGCCTCATTATGGAGTTCTTGTTCAGGTGTGTGTACATTTCTGATAGGTGTCATCAGCCACGGCTCCAGTGTGTAACCAGCATAACCCACTAGGTGGCCATATGGGATGTCCCCACTGGCAAATCTCTGGTACAGCTGTGTCATATGCCAGATGTGGGAGTCATGATAGCTTCCAGGGCTGCCAGCACACACATTCATGATAGTGCTCTGGGCATCACACATGACCTGGCAGTTGATAGAGGGGAAGCCCTTGTGATTCATGTAGACCCTACCCCGCTCACCAGGTGGTGCTTTGATGTGTATGTGCATGCAGTCTGTAGCACCCACTACTTCGGGGTATTCTGCTATTTGGTGGAAGAGACACATATTGTTGGTCAACACCTCACGGGTGTTGAGGAAATATATGTGCACACCAGCATGTGCTGACATGACATCCAGAAACTGGTGGGGTACTCTGGATGCTGATGCCTGTGAGATCCCATGATATCCCCAGTTGGCCTTTGGAAGGTACCTGTGGCTAGTATTCTTAAGCCTAGATATACCTTGGTATCCACTGGGATGGGTTACCCTCTGTTGGTTCTGTGTGTGAGGCGTGGCTGGCACAGCTCAACAATTTGCTGTAGGATGTCCCTGTTCACCCTATAGTGCTCCACTATCTCCAGCTCATGTAGCCCCTGGTAGGTTACCCTGGGTCTGTACACTGTTCTCCTTCTCCTCACTGTGGGTTGGTCATCAGCATTCTCATCCTCACCACCCTCAGCCTCTTCCACATATTGATGTATGAGAGCGACAGCAGCCCCTATAATTTTGTTAGGTTTGTCAGGTAAAATTTCCCCGTCTGTGTACACCGGTGGTGTAGAGTTTGTGGGAAAAAACAGAGTGAAAGGTGTTTGCATAGTTTATAGTAGTGTGCTAGGCTGCTGCCTGTGTAATTGGCTGATTTTGATACATTTTACCTGACAGTAATACTAGTTCTCCTTATTGCCTTCCAACTGCTGTTTTCCCTTCCCATTACCTTCCTGTTTAAGCCCAGAGGCATGCCACACATACCCAGTGCTCAGATCTAAACAGGGCTGCTATTTCCTGTGTTTTTTTTTGTTTTGTTTAAAACCCAGTGCATGTTGCGTGCACACATTTAGGGAATGTGAACACTGCTAGGCAGCCTCAGACACACCCCCTTTCCTTAGCTGTGCTTAGCTAAGGGCAAACATGGGCCACAGAGCTCCAATAAGCTTACAGCATGCATGACACTCCTCCCTATGAGGTCATCTACCTCTTATGCTTATACCATGGTGTTGCTGCACCTACACGGTTGGATGCAAGCTAACACTGAGGGGAAATCTGTGATTCAGTGTCAATCATAACTGATAATCCCCTCATTTGCATAAAACTGACTGCTAATGCATGGTTACAAAACTGACACTCAGCCTTCCCCTTTAGCAACCACTATTCCATGGTATTTTTATCTTATGCATGCCATTAACTATTATGGCAGAATGCGGATTTTGGTTTAAAAGCTTATTTCCAACTTTTTTCATTATTTTTGGGCCGATCCCGTTTACGCACCGCTGCCCTACACTTAAATGGCTTAAATCAGCCAAAAAAATGTATTTTTTATAATTTTGCAACTATTGCCCATGCCAATGGCCATATATTTGGCCATTGGCATGCCTACTACAATGAATATATGCTTTCTTTGGAGCTGTCATGCCTCCGTTTTGTAATTTGCAGAAATGTATTTGGTTAGTAGCGAATACATTTCTGCAGGTTACACTATTCCTGCACAGACACTTGCCTGCTTCCTGGATCACTAATTCACCTCATTTGCATGGTTTTCACCAGCAAATGGGGTAATTAGCATACAGGAGCTGTGTCCATGCAGGAATAGTGTAGGAGCATTTGTGCATGTCCGGGAGCTCATTCCTGGATCACTCATTGGCCATATTGAGTGCAGCAGTTCTGGCACTATTCCTGCATGCCATGCAGAGCTTGCTGAATCCTGGGGAATATGTCAGTCCACACCTTTCCCATCCTTTAATGTGACCCATGACATGAACAGTTCACTTGTAAATCCAAGCATCTGGACTCATGTATAGCACCTACAAGCATGGACAAGTGTGAGGGTAGCAGATGTTGTATCAGTATGCTGTTTCAGTAAGGTATAATACCTGATGCTGCCATATGTGTCAGTACACTCACTGTGGCCTGTTTGTCAACTATATCACATACATTGGCATTGTTAAGGCAGACAGAGCACTAATAGGTTCCAAACATCTAGATGTTCCAGACGCATTTGTACAGAGTACTGGTATGGCCTGTACAATGGTTTCACATGGTGCATGTGAGGCAGATGCCATTACCATACAGTATAAAGTAATGGCATCAGGAGGTGGTCACCTGCCATGTATGGTACACACATCAAAACTGTATCAGCCACACAAGATATGCTACACACACACACACACACACACACACACACACACACACACACACACACACACACACACACACACACACACACAAAAGTATTGAGATTAGAACTCCTACCTATCTATTTATGTGTACTATAGTATTATGCAGTTATCAGACACACCACAGAACTTACACAATTTCACCTCATCCAAAGGTACTTGTAAGGTAAATGACACCAACAGGACTACCAAATTAGGATGGGTATGGTGGTACTCAACTCAAAATGGTATAACCTTCACAGTACATGATTCCCATACAAACACAAACAGTTGACAGTATTGGGATCAGAACTCCTGCCTATCTAGTTATTTCTACTATAGTGTTACAGAGTTAGATGCTCCTCAGAGCTTATATAATTGCACCTAGTCCAAAGGTACTTCTAAGGTGAATAATATCAACAGGACTACTAAATTGGAGTGAGGCGAAGTGTAAAGGGTGGTATACAAGTCAAAAATGGTATAACTCACATAGTAGATGATTCTCACACACACACACACACACACACACACACACACACACACACACACACACACACACACACACACACATACACACACACGCACAGTTTCCAGTACTGAGATTAGAACCCCTGCCTATCCAGTTAATTGTACTATAGTGTTACACAGTTACTGCATGCACTACTGAGCTTACTGGGCTTACAACTGGCCAAAGGTGCTGATAACTGCACAGCTGAGGTAAAGTATTACAGGTGGCAGGAAGTCTGCTTTCAGTTTCTCCCATACATCTTGCTAGTTCTTTCTGTCTTGCACTTCAAATAGCATTATAGTTTTTCACTTCAACAGGTTATTATATCAATAAGGGTATCACACCTGGGAGCCATCAGCAGTACTCGTTAATCACGAAATTAGCCCCAGTACTTACTACTTAAGACCACCCCTCCTGGCATGATTGAAGTGTGGTTTTCTGTGCTTTCACCCATTAACCTGGTGCACATGTCCATTTTGAGGCACTGTTGCAACTGCCTCATGTACACAGACAACCCTCTCCTCTAAACTCCAAACACTCAGACTAGTGAGAGTTATCCTGATATCACCAAATGTGGAAATATGCATTCTCCAGCAAAGACTGGACTAGCTGGTCAAGAGGATGAGATCAACACCTGCACCACACCATGTGGACCACATAGCTCGCCACAATACCCACTATGACAGCCCTGACATACACTGAAAAGCCACACACCCACCTTCACAGAGGCACTCAATGTGCATTTACACAAACAGCACAGACCAGCAACACAGACACCCACTCAGACACCACGACATAGCACATGCCAAAGGACACATATGTCACCTACACAGTGTATCCCTCAACCTAAGCTCCTAAGGCTGACCACCTTGTACAATACAGTGATCATGAGTGACTCAGTACTGCAGTATACAGATGTCCCTGTCACTATGTTGATTATGGAGGAGGTAACAGCCAACTGTCTATCATGTGCCAGCATTCAACACATGACACTCCCAGTCAGGCCACTCCACAACAGCTATAAGTATCACTCTGTCATCATCCATGTGGGTGTGAATGACACACCTCCCTGGGCTACATGACAAGAGACATGGTTGAACACTCGGATTATGTGGTCCAAGCAGGTGTGACAATAGCCCTGAGCAGTATACTGCTGTCACCCAGAATGATGCTGCAGTACGTTCAACAGATAATTGACTGCAACATTGGCTTACGTGTTGTGTGCCATTCTAAGGGGACCCAGTATCTCTCTGCTTGGGATAACATGATTGACAGACCTCAATGCCTTGTCAGAGATGTCCTAAATCTGTCAGCCCTGGGTTTCCAGGTACAGGGTAAGTGTCTTGCCACTCTTATGGTGCCTTATTAGGCAGTGTTCCAAATCAAATTACCACCTAACAGCTAGACATGTAGGCAGTCTGAGGGTTATGCTGCTCAACGGTAGACATCTAACTGTCAAGATGCAGTCACTCAAAGCACTCCTCAGAGTAGAGGACATTGACATTTGTTCTGTAATGGTGAGGTGGCTCACAGCAGCAGACAGCAGCCCTGCACTAACAGGCTATGATGCATTCCACAGCTGTCAACGCCAAAACATGGACCACACTTCCACAGGTGGTGTTGTCTCCATATCCATAATGGATATGCACACCTCCAGACTAGTACCCCAGCATAATGCATCGGAGGTACTTCAGTAAAACTGACTTTGGGGAATAGTGCAATCCACACCATAGCCTGCTATTGGTCCCTAGCTATGTTCCTAGACTGTCAATGCACATTCTTCAACACCCTGGCATCTATGAAGGTCCAACCCAACACTGACATAGTAAGAGACTTCAACTATCCCTCCAGCACCTGGGGAAAGAAGTCATGCACCAGTACACTGGCCCAACGCTTCATGGAATTCATCAGTTCCAATGCCCTGGACCAGCTCATACTGACCTCCCCCCCAGTAGAGGATGCAACAACCTTGACCTGTGTTGATTACTTACATATGGGACTGTTGGTTGACCTCAATTGTCAATTCCTACCTGCTCAGATCAAAACATGATGTAATCAACATGGAGGTCAACATCTCACCCACACCCCCATAAAGATAACCACCTTGCAAAACCTCTCCAATGCTGACATTGCAGTCATAAAAACAGAAAGACTTCACTACACCCATGCCAATGGGAAATAGATGCATGACTGTCGCATCATACACATATGCACTGCACAAACATGTACATGGATGCATGGCACTAGCCACAGCCACAGAACACAGACACTGTCCTCCAAACACTGGAAGCCATTGTGATGGTCCCCTGCCATTACTAATGTGTACAACAGAAGGAGGACACTGTTGCAGAAAATGGTGGTGTCCCAAGACTGGTGAACTCCCTTATTAACCTCGAACACAACTTTGGATCCCTCATGGAATCACCTACAGGCAGCTATGAAGGCAGATTTGCAGCAGACACTGACAACAATCACAAAAGCCTTTGATAGTTATATCAACAACCTCCACAGCAATAACCACAAGTGCTGTGAGTTACTGCACAATGCTGATTCCTATTCTGACACAACAGATATTGGCCACAGTCTTGCCAACACATGCAGTGCCAGCTTTACCCCTCTTCCCTCCAAGGGGATGATCACAATGGCAGATGAATGCCAGGTACCCAGCATTACTGCAGGCCAGGTTAGACCTGCATTGTCCACAGGCAAGGATACAGCTTCCATGGGACCCCAACATATCCGTGGCTGTGTTCTACATGACATTCAGAGAGACCTGGCACCATATCTCTGTGTCCTGGTCAGTCACAGCCTCACCTCAGGCTTTGTCCTTCCAAAATGGCACACTGCCACAGTCATCCCTCTCCATGAAGGGGTAGCATCTACAGACCCTGGGGATTATTGGGCCCTTAGGCTGATAAGTCTAGTATGCACGGGTATGGGCGCATCATCAGGGACCTGATTGACCAAGATATGTGTGATCTCCTAACTCTGGACCCCACACAGTTTGGCTTTGTGAATGGCAGATCATGCCTGCTCGACCTGGTTGACATCTTTCAGTGAGTCACCAGGGCTGTGTGTGACAGTAAGGTGCTGCATACAGACTACCTCAATCTGTCCAAGGCTTGTGATACCATTCCTCAGTCAGGGATTATTGGTAAGCACAACAAACTAGGCATCAACCCCTATATCAGTGGGTGGTTTGCAAATTGGTTCACAGAACACACAGTGTGACAGTGGCAAAATCCAAGTCAGGCTGGCAAGCAGTCACAAGTGGAGTCCCACAGGGATCAGTACTGGATAGTGTCCTATCCAGCATCTACTTCTCAGGAGTCCAGCCCAACACATAGAAACTCTGGCTGACCAAGTTCACAGAGGACTGCAAGCTGGGAGCTATCGTGAACTCCACAAGTGATGCAGACATCCTACAGAAAGGCCTCAGTAACCAATGAATGGTGTGAAAACCATGGCCAGAAGCATAACACCATAAAATGCTTTATCATTCCCTTTGGGAAAACACTCAGTTCCCTGTATGTTCCACATCAGTGGGAGCCCAATGAACACTGTAAGCATTATAAGAGATCTGGGGGACACAGGTTGACAGCAACTTCTCCTTCAAACACCACATTGCCACTGTGGTCAGGAATTCCTTCTATATGGCACATTGCATTACCAAAGGTTTTGCATCCAGGAAGACAGAGGTAATGATCTCTGTCTACTATTCCCTCATCAGACCACTCCCCAAGTATTATGGCCCATTTGCCATGCACCTCACTATATACCTGCTACAGATGGAGAAGTCACAGAAGCACCTCACAAAGTGGTTCCTAGGCATTAAACACACATCCTACACAGACTCAGAGGACCCAAGATATAATCTGTGTCATATCACCTAATTAGCAGCTATCTGTGCTTGACTTACAAAGCCATGTCTGACCCAGCTGGTTTAGAAATGCTACATATAAATCCAGCCGCACCACACACTGTAGAGACCTCTACCTCAGTACCACAATCACCACAACATGCTGGTGGGACAGGTCCCTCACCAGGAGACTGCACATGCCCTGGAATACACTTCTCATACATGTAATGCAGAGCACCTAGCTGACCCTATTCCAGATAAATCTTGATGACTGGATGGGTAATAGACTGTTCAACCCAAGGATCACTGCAATGACTGTACTTGATGCTATGTGCTAGGCTTGTCAAGGCTCCTGGGCCATTACCTACCACACACTTGTGCATAGGTGCCAGAACCATAAGGCGAAGGGGGGGGGGGAGCACCCCCCCCCACACACTTTTACAGCTGCAAGACCTGTAAGGACTCATGTGTGCATCACACACTATTTAAACACAAAAGTGCATGGAAACAACTACCTGATCACATCAAGCCTGCTGGCAGATCATCCACAGTAAGGAGAGATATTTAATGTGTTCCCCCAAGACTGTCCATTTATTTATTCAGTAGCTGGTGTGCTCCATTTATTTATGTAAGTAGCTAGTGCTCCATTTTTGTGTGTGTGTGTGTGTGTGTGTGTGTGTAAAATGCCCCAGTTACATTTAACTGGTGCTTGTGTGTAAAATTCTCCAGTTACATTTAACTGGTAGTTAGAATTTCTGGTGCTCTGTTTTGTTTATATAAGTTGTGTGTGTCCAGTTACATTTAACTGTTGGTTAGAATTTCTGGTGCTCCATTTTGTGTGTGTGTGTGTTTCTGAGGCTCAAACCCTGCAGCTTAGGTACAGGAGCCTGCATTCTCTACCCACACCACCACTTGTGATTCAGGGAGTTTAGTTCATAGGTCTCAACTGTTTAGATTTTCACAAAATATTTGGCTCATACTTTTGGTCTGTTCCTCTTAAAATTTGTGGTTTTCTGGCAAATCAGTGAGAATGGAATTCATTAAATAATGATAGCCCTTTAAGTTTCGGTCTTCCTATCTTTTTGGAAACACATGGTAACACAAAACATTCAGTCTTCCTATCTTTTTTGGAAACATATGGTGACACAAAACAGTATTTTAGCAACTTTCCAAGATTATACAAGCAATATTTAAAATGTGCCCCTGGTTTTGGGCTTTTGCCCCCCCCCCAAATAAATTTTGGCTGTTTCCCGATTTCTTCGTCTGTGAAATTGAATGATTCACTTTTGTCAAGTGGGTGGTGCAGTGGTAGTGTTTTTAACTCCCAGTTTGATTCTTGGCTGGGGTGCCTTCTGTGTGGAGTCTGTATGTTCTTCCTGTGTTTGTGTGGGTTTCTTCTGGGTGCTCCAATTTCCTCCCATGTTACAAAGACATGCATCTGGAGCATTTCTCCCTGGGCATCTGCTGAAAATTGGCTTTGTTCAAAGTTGGACTTTCCTGTTAAATAAATAAAAACATTTACAAGGAGCTGAGAGCTTCAGGGGAAAAGAAGTTTAGTACTGCTTTGTTTGCATTGTTAGTAGCACAAGTAGTATTTTGATGCAAAAGGCTGTGGGTTCTACTCCCACAGTATGCAGATGGATCACTGATACTGTACTATGTTGTACTTTAAAGGGAGTGGATGCTGCAGTCCTGTGAATGTCCTCCTTTGGAGGAATTAACTAGTAACTATGAACTTGTTATCAGTTTGCCATCCATTCCCTGTTGCAATATTATTAGCTTATCATTTTTTAATGTAACATAGGCAACTTATTCTTCAAGGGTAACAGCCACTTTATTTGTAGATGAAACAATGAAATATAAAGTTGTTTCCTAGCAGCAACCATTTCAATAGTTGCAGATCCCTTTAATGTGGGATTATTTAGTTGACTTACTTCTGCAGAGATTTTGCATATTTACTGATATTGGTGGATTGTAATGACAGATGTTTGAGTGGCCTTTTATGGTTTAAATTTTCTGAAATGGGTAGTTTTGTCATTATTGGTTCATACATTTTGTTTCATTGTTTACTAGAAGACTGTTCAAAACTACAAATTTAAAACACATTTTAACAACTGGTGCTGTATTATACAAGGACTATAATTTAATACAATCAGGAAGGTGAATGAAAGAATGCATATATGTATGCATGGCCTTAAAATGTGTTTGAAAACAGCTCAGAGGAAAGTGTGAAAGGCTCAAAATTATGGGCAAATTTTAAGCTTTAGTCTTGTTACCAAAGCAAAGAAGGTAAAACAGTTCACACCACATTACCTTGACCTGGCCAAGCCATTTGACACAATCCTTTACTCAGGTGTAGTACAAAAGATGAATAATGTAGGAGCAAATGCATCACTAGTTGGATAACCAACTTGCTCACTGGATGCAGGAGATCAAAATAGGGGAAGAGACCAGTCACTAATGGAGTCCCCCAGGGTTCGGTGGTAAGACGTTTTCTGTTTGTCATATACATCTCAAAAGTAAAAGGAAATACCAAAGGGCTCTGGCTGGCTAAGTTTGAGTTGACTGCAAGCTAGGAGCAGTTATTGAATCCCCAAATGACTTAACAATCATGCAGGAAGGTTTGTCCCAAATAACTTTATGTCAAAATCCTGACAATGTCCTCTGAGAACTGGCCCAATTGTTTGGCATTTGGGAACTTGGGTGTATAGTGACCTAACTTTTGACCATGTGCCCAGAGTCATAAGAAAGCCTTTCTATATTGCACAGCTTATAAACAAATTGATTGTGACTAGATCTAGAGATGTTGTTGCCCCCATTTACAAATCTCTCATTGGGTCAATCATTTTGTATAATGCCCACTTTGGCAAGGAGCTGTCCAGCCCCATGCAACAATTGGAATACTTTCAGAGATACCTTACTAAAAGGATACAAGTCCTAAACAATAGGTCTTGCATGGACCACCTCAAAGATTTATTACTATACTCAGTATCCTACAGAGTGCTTAGAGGTGACATGTCTGGCATACAAGGCATCCTCTGACTTAATACAGATGGACCTACTGAACATCAGCAAGTCAAATGACATCAGAAATACTCAGTCCAGGCATCTAAACTGAATGTTGTGGAGAGATGGATATATATCACAGAAGCTACCACTGTTCCAGAACAGATTATCCATACAAATAAAACAAAGCTCATCCATCCATATTCAAATGCAACTTAGATCTAAGGATAGATAATAGAAAATGCACTCCAGGATTGCCCCTCATGCCACTAATTGATAGAGGCAGTTCCTAAATGCTGCATCCCTTACGAGGGTCCACTCAAATTATCTATGGTATGAACACAGTTATTCTCACTAGGGCTAATATACAATTATCAGCCATGGGATAGGTAAGACCAGTCAGAAAATGTTAATTCAAGCACCAAAAAGGAATTGGCTAAGATTAAAACGTCTTCCAAGTGAACCTATGTTGTGGTAGTAAATAGTTATAAAAAATTGCCCTTTTTAGATCACTAAGTGCCCCTCTCACCCTCTGCCCCCCCCCAGTCTTCAACAGCTTCTGGCACCTACACTTGTGAACCTATAAAGGGAATGACATCAGCAGCACTGATAAAGTAGTGCAGTGAGTGTGCAAATGGAGATCTACCAAAACCCACCACCCGGACTCAAGTTTCTACAACTTAGAAAACTCAACCAAATCAGCTGTTAAGACTGACAAAAAGCAAATATATTGCCACCTCCAAGACAGACACCAGCATAATCCTAAAAAAAATTCTGGGCTGGGTTTAATTCCCCTTTCACCAAGGACCCACACCCACCCCTATCCCCAAATTCCTGAAAGGATAATGATCATATAGCCAACAACACCAACAACTTTTTTCAGAATTGGCATCTGGCGCCATTGCCTACCCTGTTTTCAATACTGATTAACCGGTCATCTTCTGAAGCTTCTATTCTTTTAATCTGGAAAATCTCCTATATCCTCTGCATAAGCATGGTGTGGGTCCTGGACACATCTTATTTCCCATCTTTCACGTTAACAACCTCTCTCTACCACCCAGCATGGATTTCCCCCATCACAGTAGTACTCTGCCCTCTCTCTCCTTTGTTGACTCAGTCAACCCAACCATAAACTGGTTTACTGACTACCTCTCTCTTAGGCAAGGCACCAGTGGCCTCCCAAGGAAAAGAACCACCTAGTTCCAACAGCCCAACCTTCCATGTATCTTTCTTCTTACAATGGGACCATAATCGAACCTGTCTCCCCAAAACAAAAAAGGTGAGGTGACCATTGATAAAAAGCTTAAATTTGATACTGTGTAGTTTGACTATCACTTAACAAACTATCTATAACCTACAACCATATAGCCAGATTCATTACAGGTATGCCCTATCGCACCCATCACTGCCCAACATTTTCAAACTAAACCAACTTTTGAGGTTTTCAAAACTATAATGAAGCTAAGCTTTTCCTAGTTTGCAACATTTCTAACCAACATGTTTAACCTGTTCTTTATTCTTGATTGTAATAACAACCATTTAATCTCCATATGTTTACTGTTAAACTTCCTCTGACTATATCTTGTATGTTATAATAAATTGTGCCTTTCTTATGTCTCTGTTTTAATTCCTCTGATTTTAAACCTATCAAAATACTTTATCCTTCAAACAGACACACAATTGCCAGATGTGAGAGAACCCCTACCTAGTGATTTGTACCATAGTGTTACGCAGTTACCACATGCACTACAGAGTTTACAGGGGTGAGAGTTGGCCAAAGGTGTTGATATGGTAAATGACATCAGCAGGACTGATAAAGTAGGGCAGTGGGTGGGAAATATATCAAAATACTTCTACTTACACACATACATACCCACACATGCATTTGCCAGATACAAGTGTAGAACCACTGCCAAACTAGTCATCTGTACTATAGTGTTAAGCATTTATCACATGCACTACTGAGCATACAGGGCTGACAGCTGGCCAAGGTTTCTGATAAGGGGACTGACATTATCTGGACTGATATGGTGGGGCACTGTGAAGTGTCGTGGGGTGGGAATGGCATAAAACTGTTTCACCTATAAACAAACAAAATCACAACTCCCTCAGTCTTGCACACACCACTGTCATACACACACACACACACACACACACACACACACACACACACACACACACACACACACACACACACACACACACACACACTTTTACATTTGTCAGGACTGAGATTAGAACTCCTACCTAAATAGTTATTTGTACTATCATGTTATGCAGTTATCATATGCACCACAGACCTTATGGGGCTGAGGCCTGACAGTGGGCACTTCTAAGATGACTGATATCTGCAGGACTGCTAAAGTAGGGAAAGGAGAAGTGTACTGGGTTGGAATGGACCCAAAATATTTAGCTATGAACACACACATGACTGGGATTAGAACTCCTACCTAACTAGTTATGTGGACTATTGTGTTATGCAGCTATCGCACACACCACAGACCTTATGAGGTTGCGACTTTATGGAAGGCACTTCTAAGATGACTGATATCTGCAGGACTGCTAAAGTAGGGAAAGGGGAAGTGTACTGGATTGGAATGGACCCAAAAGCTTTTAGTTGTAAACACACACACACACTTTTACATTTCTGGGACTGAGATTAGAACTCCTACCTAACTAGTTATGTGTACTATCATGTTATACAGTTATCACACATGCCACAGAGTTTATGGGATTGAGGCCTGACAGAAGGCACTTCTAAGATGACTGATATCTGCAGGCCTGCTAAAGTAGGGGAAAGGGAAGTGTACTGGGTTTAAATGGACCCAAAAGCTTTTAGTTGTGAACACACACTTTTACATTTGCCAGGACTGAGATTAGAACTCCTACCTAACTAGTTATTTGTAGTATTGTGTGATGCAGTTATCACACACGCCACAGAGCTTATGGGGATGGGCCTAACAAAAGTGACTTCTATGGTGGCAGACATCTTCAGGACTGCTAATGTGGGGCAATGGAAAGTGCACTGGGTGGGGTAGGCCTATTCATTCCTAGATCTTACTGACATTTCTCTGTGTATGAGCATGCCCAGTCTGTCCTTCTATAGTACACGTGGGACTCCATTCCAGGGATTGTTGTACTCCAGTCCAATTTGTTTTGTACTACAGCCATACCTTTCAACCTGTTGATGCAGGATATCTGATGATAGCCTATTCAATTGTGGGGACAATGGACCATACAATGATTGTGACAATTTCTCTCAGTAATTTATGGGTTGCTAGGGTTACAGGGCTTGTTTTAGAAGACATCTGTCATATATGCCATTTGACACTGTCATATATTGTTTCAGTACCTGGTGACATACCTCCTTAGATCATCACAGTGATTTGCCAGAGGAATACAGGATGGCTGATGCACACACAAGGTTTATGGGTGAAATACTACACATTCTTGCACAATCCAGCCTGTTGAGGGGTGTGCCTACAAGCAATTGATTGTTGGTGCTGTGGAAATGATCCAACACATTGGTGATATATTACAATGGTGGAATCTCTGTGCATTTATGTTCTGGCCTGGTCTGATTTCCAGTCCACAGTTAGGTACTATACTTCAAACAGGATCAGGGTCACAGGCAGACTCCAGATAGATTTATAGGGGATAGGATATGTGGGGGGGAGGGTCCTGGGCAGATATGTTTGTCTATAGCTACTAGTACTTTGCAATGAGCTCTCCTCAATGGATGACTGCACTTGGAGGGTCTTGTGTATGTCAGACTGTTTGGCCAGCCTGGAAGTGTGTGTTTGTCACACATATATGTATGGCCCACCTCATTTTGCTTGGATGGCCACATGTTGGGGTCAGGATGTTGCATAGGATGAGTGATCAGGGAGGGGTGCGTTACTCTCCATGGTTGTGGCCCAGGGTTCTGCGGGTGCAGACATGTCACCATCTTCAAGGGTTAGGCCTGCCTGCAGTGAGTGCATTCCCATGTTTAAGCTCCTAGCCCTGCCTGTCGACTGTACAGAGCATCACAGAATGTCCACATCCACAACTCATATATTTTGTTGGTTACCAAACAAGTGTGGTTTTCCAGCAAAAGTGTTTTGCAAGTCACTCAGGATTGAAGTTAGATATTTCTGACAGCTGACATTGCAGTTTCAGACTTCGTACCCATCAGACATCCCATGCTACTACAAATCATTCCATCAACTTTATAACATTATTAGAGCAGTATTTTGCAGGTGTCCTTCTCTTTGGACATTCATCACCCTATTATTCATGGCTTTGTCCTGATTTCTGGCTCCCTGAGGCTAGCAGGTTTGCTCCTAGCAGTTGTCAGCATGGCCTTTCTTTTCATTTTGTGGACTGTGTTATGTTGGTGTTATGAACCCCATGGCACTCCCTAAATTGCACTGTGGGTGAGGCATAGGCATTTTCCAGATGCCTGTAGGCCAGGTGTGACAGATGCAGGCCATCTGTAGCAGAGGATTGCATTCTGATGATTATATCTTCCCAGGCTGCCAGCAGGAGACACCCCTGGGATGGCACCAGTAAGTTGACTGTGGGTGTTACTGACAATTGCCTTATGTTACTATTGCACCATCACTCTGGGTGACAGCTGGATGCTGCTTAAGTCTAGGAACATGTTACTGCATTTCTATGGGACTATGGGGGGTGTCATAACTGTACACGATACACATCTGCACAGACTGTGCTAAAATATTTTGATCCCATGTAGCATAGTGGTGTGCCCTATCTTTTAGACTACAGGCATAACAGTATCAACCACAGGTCAGATTGGTCTGGCATAGACATTTGTAGTTTCAGACTTCTTATCTTTCAGAGACATACTGCCACTGCCAGAAATGCTGTGATATCACTGTGTAAAAGTCTGTGGGTGGGGAGTTCATGGATGTTGCCCTGTGGGGCCTTTTCCAAGCATTTCTGTATGGTTGTCTGCAGTTTATCTGCTGTGTGGGGTTGGTGGTGAGTATTGAACCCCCACTTTGACATCCATTCATGTGTCCTATAACCCCCCCCCAGTTATTTGGCTAACCACATATACTGCAGTGGTATTTGTCGACTAGGGTGGTACTGCATGGTGTACTGGGGATACACATCTTGCTGTCCCACAGAGCTGTCAGTTGTCTGATGATATCCCAGTTAGCCACCCCCATTCCCTTACATGCTTGATCAATACCATAGATATGCTATCAGAAAATTCAACTCCATTAGTTTAATTTGTTACAGAGATTGGCTTACCTTGTGCCTGCAGCTGTTGTGAGGGTGGTGCTTGAGGGCTGACTATGTCAGATGCACACTGTACACTGCCTCTACATGGTCAGATATAGGTGGTGTAATGTTTGGCATCCATTTTACTGTGTGTGAGAGTCAGACAGAGAGAGAGAGAGAGATCAGTCTCTGGGTTCCTACAGTGTCAATGTCTGTGCTATGCATTGCCGCTTTACTAAGGCCAGGGCATACTGGGCATGCCTCCATCTGCCTACAGGGGCAGGCTCATGATGTCCTCTGTGCCTGTGGAGGCTTTGGCAATGATGGGGTCTGTTTGTCCCTTCCCCATTTTGTTCCTGTTTCTGCTGTTTCCGCATGATGATATTGTGTAGCATGGCATATACTATGACCAAGTGTGCACATGTGGCTGGAGAGTACTGCAAGGCTCCATCAGATATGTCAAGGCAGCGGAACCGTGACTTGAGCATCCCAAACACATGCTCTGTAATGATCCTGGTATGTGCGTGTGCCTCATTATGGCATTCTTGTGTGGGTGTGCGTGTGCATTTCTAATGGGTGTCAGCATCTCCCAGTGATACAGCTGTGAGGAATGCCAGATGTGGGAGTCGTGATAGCTTCCAGGGCAGCCAGCACACACATTCATGATAATAACCTGGGCATCACACATGACCTGGCAGTTGATGGAGTGGAACCCCTTATGGTTTATGTAAACCCTACCCCGGTCACCAGATGGTGCTTTGATGTGGATGTGGATGTGCATGCAGTCTATGGCACGCAATACCTCTGGGTAGTCTGCTACATAGGTTCATAGGATGGCACTAGGCTATCGGCCCTTGGGCCTATACAAGCCTAGCCATAACAATTCCCTGGATATTTCTTCCCACAATATTTACTTCCCTGGACCCCTGTCTAGCAGGGTGACTGACTTGATCCCCGGGGTGAATTTCCTATCTCCTATCCAATCGTCAAGGTTCCTTTTGAAGAGGGCCAAGGAGGTGCTCTGCTTAACATGTATGGGCAGTCTGTTCCGGAGTATGGGGAGTCTCTGGGTCAGGAACCTATCCCTTCAGCAAGTTTTGTTCATTGTGATGACAAGGTTTAGCTCCCTGGAGCATGTGGATCTGAGGGATTGGGATTTCTTTAAGGGAGCATGTCCAACAGCTCAGGGTTTGACATGGCCTTGTATGTTAAGCAGAGGTCACCTCTGAGTAGACGATATGCCACAGAGTATAGCTGGAGTTTTTTAGATGGTCAGCATAAGGCATCTGCTTTAGGCCTGTGATTCTTTTAGTGAGATATTTTTGCGGCCTTTCCAGCTGTTGCAGATGTCTTGTGAGGTACATACCAAACGGGGCGTTGTACTCTATAATGGGTCTAATGAGGGATGAATACAGTGGGAAAATGACCTCCTTTTTTCTGGATGAAAAGCCCTTAGTGATGAGGTGTGCCACATAGAAGGTTTTCCTGACTGTTTGGTGACATGGTTATTGAAGGTGAGACCACTATCCACCTGTGTCCCTAAGTTTCTCATCACACTTTCAGTGTTTAGTGTACTGCCACCTATGTGATAATTCATGGGTACATGGTTTTTCCCAAAGGGGATAACTATACATTTATTGGCATTAAGCTTGAGCCCATGGCTCTGGCACCAAGCATCTGTTTCGGTAAGGCCCTTTTGTAGAATATCTACATCATTTGGGGATTTAGTAATGGCTCCCAGTTTGCAGCCATCTGTGAACTTTGTTAGCCAGAGTCCCTTAGTGTTGGCCTGTACTTCAGAGAAGTAGATGCCAAACAAGAGCGGTTCCAGGACTGAACCCTGAGCTACTCCACTTGTCTGGAGCTGGATTTGGAGTTGGCTACTTTTACAGTCTGGGTTCTGTCAGTAAGCCAGTTGGCAACCCATTGAGTGACATAAGGATTTATGCCCAGCTTAGTAAATTTATCTATGATTCCAGAGTAGGGGATGGTGTTGAAGGCCTTGGCAGGGTCCAGATAGGCTGTGTGGACCGCCTTACCCTCATCCACAGCTCTGGAGACTGATTTGAAGAAGTCAATCAGGTTCAGGAGGCAAAATCGGCCCTTCACAAACCCAAACTGGGTTGGGTCTAGCGTTTGAAGGTTGCCAATGTCTTTGTTTATAAGTTCCATGATAATGCGTTCCATGCCCTTGCAGATCAGGCTATTCATACTGATGGGACGGTAGTTCCCGGGATCCAAGGTGGATACCCCCCTTGTGGAGTGGGATAACTGTAGCTGTGTGCCACTCAGTGGGCACAAAGCCTGAGGTGAGGCTATGATTAAACATGACACTTAGGTGAGGTGCCAGTTCATTTTGTAGTTCATGTAGTACACAGCCTGGGATGTCATCTGGTCACATGGATGCTGTATTCTTAGCTTTGGGGAGTGCGGTTTCTATCTGTCTGGCTGTGATTACCAGAATTTGGCAATCTTTTGGTATTGAGATGGACCCTTTAGGAGGTGAGAGGGGGGTGAAGTTGGCACTAAATTGATCTGCCAGGATATTGGCACTATCCTTGGGATCAGTATATTTAATGCCATTCTGTTGTAGCTCAGAGCAGATCTGAGCATTGCCATTTAGATTCTTGACATAATTATAGAATGCCTTTTGGTTGTCTTTGGAATATTTGGCAATTTTATTTTCTTAACTAGCTTTGGATAATTTTATGAGGGATCTCAGCCTCTTACTGAGGCTGGTAAGGGAGTTTTTTGCATCCTGGGATTTTCCTCTTTTCTGCAACAGTTTCTTCCTTCTGTTGTATAGTTTGTTTATGGCAGGGGACCACCAGATTGGCTTCCTTTTTTTGGAGGAGAGAGTCTTGGTTCTATTTTGGATGGCACGGTTCATGCACGAGTGGATGTGCTCATACAGTGCCTTAGTGTAGGATTCAGCAGTCAAACTTTCAGATCCCGTCTGCATGGGTGTCATGAAGTTTGTCACTTCTGACTTAAGTAGCATGAAGTTGGCTTTGGAGAAGTTTTTTATGAATGTTTCCTTACTGGGGGGGGGGGTGGGATGTGGATGTCAAGAGTGATTTGCTTATGGTCAGACCTGACCAATGAGAGGGTGACTGACCACTGGTGTGGAACATCTATCTCCCATGTTGGTAATGACCAGGTCTAGGATATTGGAGCCCCTGGTGGGACAATGGATTAGTTGATCCAGGGCATTGGAATTTATGAATTCCGAGAACCGTTGGGAAAAGGTATTGGTACCCGAGTAGTTTTCCCATTTAATGGCAGGGTAGTTGAAATCAACCAGTATTAGAGTGTTTGGTTATATCTTAATATTTTCCAGTATGTTTATAAAGGTGTAGTGAGAATCTTGGGGCATGGTGGGGGATCTGTAGCAAGCTAGAATTTGGATTGCAGTCTTACCTAGTGTTAGTTGCACCTGGAGAATTTCAGATGCTTTATGTTGGACAACTAGCCTGGAAGTGTGAATATCCTTGGTGAATATAGACACTCCTCCATCTTTAGTGTTTTGGTCTTGGTTTGGTGGCCGAAAAGTGTGGTAAAGAGTTGTACCCTGGTATTGCATGGGGTGCTCTCTGGAGCCTTGAACCAGGTCTCAGTTACTGCACAGATATCGATGTCCTCCATTTTTAGGAGTGCCTCAAGAGAGTGCATTTTGAGGTTTAGACTTCTAGCATTGAGTAGCATTACCTTCAGATTTTGCATGCTTGTATCTGTTACGGTGGTGGTTTTGTCCTTTGAACCTTGCCTAAAAAGGCACTATAGGGGTGGCAAGAGCTTTAGCCAGTAACCTGAATCCCAGGGGTGACAAGTGCAGACCATCTCTGGCAAAGCATCATGGTTTGTCGATCATGTCTTCCCAGGCAGACAGATACTGGATCCCCTTTGAATGACACCAGAATCTTAGCCAAATGTTGAAGTCAATCATTTTGTCCTTATACTGTGGTATGATTCTGGGCGAAGGCAGGATGCTACTCAGGGCTAGGGTCATACCTGCCTAGAGCACATGATCCAAGAGCTCTTCCATGTCTTTTTTCATGTAGTCCAAGGAGGTACATCTCAAGTCATTCATTCCAACATGGACAATGACAGAGTCGTATTTGTACTTGTTGTGGAGTGACTTGAGTGCATGTGTTATGTGGTGGATCTTGGCACCCGAGAGGCAGCTGACTGTAATTTTCTCTTTGTTCAGCCTGGTGAGTGGGACATCAGTGTGCCTATAGAGTCACCTACACATGGTGGAAGAGATGCATATTGCGGGTCCTCTCCTCACGGGTGGTGGGGAATTTAATGTGCTCCTTGGCATGTGGTTGCATGGCATCCAGGAACTGGTGGAGTATCTTGGTGCAAATGCCTGTGAGACCCCCATGATATCCCCAGGTGGTCTTTGGAAAGTACCTGTAGCTAGTATACTTAGAGCTACACATACCTTGGTATCCACTGGGAAGGGTTCCCCTCTGTTTGTTCTGGATGTGAGGCAAGGCCGGCACAGCTCCACAATTTGCTACAGTATGTCCCTGTCCACCCTATAGCACTCTACTATCTCCAGAGCATGTCACTATCCTGGGCCTGAACACTGTTCTCCTCCTCTTCATAAATCTGGAGTGGTTGTCAGCATTGTCCTCTTCACCACCCTCAGCCTCTTGCACATACTGATGTATGAGGGCGACAGCAGCCCCTAACATTTTGTTAGTTTTGTCAGGTAAAATTTCCCCGTCTGTGTACACCGGTGGTGTAGAGTTTGTGGGAAAAACCAGACTGAAAGGTGTTTGCATAGTTTATAGTGGTGTGCTGCAGATGCTGCCTGTGTGATTGGCCGAGTATGATACATTCCACCTGCCAGCTCTATTACTTGTATTTGAGTGCCTCTATTCTGCTCTTTCCTTTTTTTTTTTTTTTGTTCCACTTTCCAATTCCTGTATTTTTTTTATTTTTGTGGTTTAAATCCTGGTACGCACTGCCCAAAACCAGTTTAGGCAAGGTGAACAATGCTATACAGCCTCAGACACACCTCCTTGCTTACATATACACAGTACTGCCATTTTCTGTGTTTTTTTTTAAGTCCCAGTGCACACCGCGCAAACCCGTTTAGCTAAGTTAAACACATTTTAGCAGAAATGTCCCTCCCTGGACGCGAACACGCTCTTCATTTCATGGTATAAGACATTACAGCCTCAGACACACCCCCTTGCTTAGCTGTGCTTAGCTAAGTACAAACCCGGGCAACGGAGCTCCAATGTGCTTATGGCAAGCATGACACAACCCCTTTTCATGTTAGTTTCTCCTCCTGCCTACACGATCCTGTTCTAGCACCTACATGGTTAGGTGCAGGTTTTGGACTTAAAATAGTTTGTGATTCAGTAAATTTCCCCTCATTTGCATACCCCACTGCCTTAGCTCATAGATACTGCACTGATACAGAGCCTTTCCCCTTGACAACCACTGTTCCTGGTATTGTTTTGATTCTGCATGCCATAGGCTATAATGGCAAAATGCAGATTTTCTTTAAACTTGGGTTTTCACATTTTTTTTTTGGCATGATCATGTTTGCGCGCTGCTGCTCTATGCTTAAACATCTGAGATCGGCCACAAAAAAAATTTTTTTTATTAAAATTAAACATTTATTCATGCCACTGACCATATATTTGTCCATTGGCATGCCTACAGATGTGAATACATGCTTTTATTTGTGCTGTCATGCCTCCATTTTCTTTTTTGCAGAAATGTGTTCAGTTAGTAACTGAACACATTTCTGCACTGACACTGTTCCTGCATGGAGGCCTGTCAGCTTCCTGAATCACTAATTCACCTCATTTGCATGATTTTCACCAGCAAATGAGGTGATTAGCATGCTGCATGGTCTTCTGTGCAGGAACAATGTAGACAGGTTCATGCATGTCGGATCAGCTGTTTGCCGAATCGCTCGGCAGCCGAACTCGATGCAGGAGCTGCTACACTGTTCCTACATGGAGTTTTAGCTTTCCTGAATCCCAGGGAGTGATATATTATACAGGGCTTTTAAAACAGTGATATATTAAACAGGGGTTATAAAACAGTAACATATCACACAGGGGGTTTAAAATGGTGACATATTACACAGGGCTTATAAAACAGTGACATATTACACAGGTTTTTGAAAAACAGTGATATTACAGAGGGCTTTTAAAACAGTGACATATTACACAGGACTTTTAAAACAGTGATATAACATGCACTGACACTAACTTGGATTTATATCGCTGCAAGTCTCTTATGCTGGTGTAGAAACTATTATAACTGATCCCATAATTTTCAGTCCATGCACCAAAATATACAGCAGAATAGTTTTTACACTTTTAGCTAAGTCAGCAAGTACTCTATATGGTTCTTTATTAAGTTGCATCACAATATAACTTGTAAGAAGTATCATAATACTTGATGGGATTGGTTGCCTCTCCCGGTCATTCTGTATTATGTAGTTGATAAAAGTTTTTTTTTATTTTTTTATGTGAACAGATAAGAAGGTTATTCAGTCATAGGCTGCTAGGGAGAATGCTACAACTGTCAGGTGTGATAGTGCTACCGTTAACTAAAGTGCGATTCAGAGACATGCTTATTAGCTGAAAATGAGACCTTTCTCAGTACAGCCGTGGCACGCTCTGAATTGAAATTTTTAACTGTCATGGTAGGGCTTTTTCTGAATTCCAGGGGGTGTGTTTTAATTATAAAAATATTGTCAGAATCTTAATTGTCAATCTTGTATTAATAACATAAGAATATGTTTATTCATTTTTAATGACAGTAGAAGATGACAAAATTGTTTTAATTACTGTATTTATACAAGACTATTTCATGGAGGACTAACAAATATTAAGAAATTATTGTTAGAATGCCAACTGAGTAGCTGCTTTTGGGTTGGCTATAATAGCATGAATAGGGTTATTTTCTAAATCAAATATAACCTTTACAAATGATGGGATTTTACAAGTATCATTAAAAATTATGTTTGATCTGTATATCCCACCTGGTAATAAAATTAAAGATGATAACGAAAATAAAATGGATGCATTAGTGTTAATGGGAATACTACAGAGTTATAAGAAATTAGTTCATGGTACTTAATACAAGCAATGGGTAAGTCCGGGTAAGATTAATATAGCAGCACTGGTGGCTCTGGTATGGGGTCACTAAGGGTGCTGTGGTATATGGGACAGCTACTGAAAGAAGTTCTGTAAGTGAAGTAGTGAAGGGGTGATGATTTTTGCCAGTTGTGCTAAATTTCCTTTAATTGTCAAGATTAGAAGAAAAGTGACATATTTACTAGTAAATTGGTTCAATGAAAATATTCATCTAGAAATGTGTACTAATAGCAAAGATCTACGAGAAGTCTCTTCTTGGTTTTCTGGGGAAGATGAGGTCTAGTAAAATGTTGAAACTGACAGTTACATGATGGACTGACTGAAAATATTTTGGAAAGATTTGAGTGTGTGAAATGAATCATATGACAGTTATATGCAAATGCACTCACAGCAATTAGTCAGTAAAGAATTAGACATATAGGATATAGGATAGTATATGGTACATTAGCTGAGGAAGTTATGTCTAATGCTATGGAACTGTGGGGGAGATGAATAACACTGCATTTAGTTAGGGCAATAGGTCAAGTATGTTTGCCTGGACACTAATAAAAGGCTATAAGGACAATGGATATAAACAGCTGTTACATAAAACGTTACAATATAATCTGATCTGTTAGTAATTAGGAAAGAAAGCAAACAGGCAAGCAGATATTTCAAGATAACGGGTTTGATAGTACCTTTGATGAAATATATTGGGAAAGATAAGGAATACTGAAGATAATGAATATATTTTTATCTCATCACATATAAGACATAATGCTTTTTATTCTAATAGCAGTAAAGTAAGAAAAAAATCTAGTAACAAGATGCAATGCTGTGACAAATATTGAAGGAAATTGTTTAACTAAAGAAAGAAAATAATTAATGTTCAAAGTATAGCGAATGTGGTACATATTATCTAAATTCTATAGCTGTTTCTTTATTGAGATGTTTTAAATATCAGTAAAAAGATTTTGAAAAATTAAAGATGCGTATGTAATGTAGATCACATAAAATAGTTAAGATGATAGATAAAATAAATAAAACAAATTAAAATAGATAAAATAAATAAAATAAACTAGTGGCAGATTGTTAAAAGCTTGGCGATGATTTGTTACATTTGTAAACAAAATCAAATACTGGATCCAAAGGCCTAAAAAAGGTGGGCCATCAAGGAAGTGTTAAATATGTAGCCTGGGTCACAGTTTTAGACATGATCTACGATATTCCATAGGCTAGAGACTCCTTATTATATTGCTTAATATGATGGATCTAAAGCAACTTGTGGGAGAATATAAAAATAAAGCCAAATATACAGATCAAGAAAGCCCATTAAATATTTAAGCCAAATATACACAAGGGTTTCAACATTAATATATTTAGAACAAGACTCAATTCTGTGCACTTAGCCACTTCAGATCCTGCAACACGGATGTCATAGAGTCACCTCTCCGATGAGCCATTAAAAAGGTTTCACCAATATCTGGTTCAGTTGAAGGTAAGAAATACACTCCTTATCTTGTCTAGTTAAAAGTGCATTGTAATAAGTTAGTTGAGAAGCAACCCATACAAGTATCTTATCTGGTAAATTGCTGGGAGGCATCAGGTATCATAACTAGGAGAGTTTTTTGATAATATTAAGTCAAATAAGCAATATTTGTAGCCCACTACAGCAGAAGACAAGTTGTTGACAAACATTGATCCAAGATTGTTAATTTAATCCAAAATGCAGGAGTATTGTATCAATACTTACTGTAGGCAGTTGTATAACAAAGCTAAGGTGGTAATATAGGTGTAATGCAAACATTTCAGTCTTACCAAAAATAACTCACAGAACATTAACTGCAATTTAGTCAACATTTTCCAGAATATAATTACCCAGCTTCAATGCAAGGCACATAAGAGAGATAAAATTGAGTATGCTCAGATTAAAGGTGGAGTGACACCTGCACCTGGTCATTTCTATAGGAAACAGCATATATTGAGTAAATAAGAAGGTGACTTGATTGAACCTTGCAGATCTCTGTGATTTAATGGTGTGAAAAAAGACAGGATAAGATCAATGAGATCACAGAGCAAACATTGGGGGATCTAGCACTCAAAAGAAAATTGGGGACATGGTTAAAGAAACTCTACAAACTACAACTTAATGTATTAATAAGGCACCTGCTTTGATCATGGAATGTGAATTCCTTAAGTAGTATATCAGTGAGTAAATATTGATTGGAATAAACAGGGTAATTTACAACCTATAAGAATCTCAGTGTGGCATTAGGAAGAACTGGACTGAAAATAAAGTACATGCACTAAAATTGTTTTAACTTCTCCCAACATATGTGAAAATGAGAGCACTATATGCTGTGAAATCAGTAAGAAAAACAGCTTCTGGGAATACAAGAGCTTAAGTATCTGTGGTGGGACATCTGTGTATATTATGACACAGAGTGATTGTGGAAGATATTAATGACATTCAAGAAGAAGAACATTCTTTTCTGATTTATTTCTGGGTGACTTCTGTGATATCTCATACCTGTAAATGTAGGCTTTATCCATTATTCCTTCCAGCCGGTCGTTGAATTCAAAAAATGATGAATACTATATTGGAATCATAAAGAGAGAGAGAGATAGAGACAGAGAACCGTTAGCTACTGTGTGATATTTGTGTATAAAGAAAACTGTTTTATCTCAATCACTTTATGCAGTTAGAAAAAGCAATTTGTTCCTGGTGACAGGTTACTGACGTTTTTCTGCAATACAAGACAAAGCAAGGAGGATGCATTCTGTAAGCATATAAATTAGTATAGCTGGAGTGAAGTGATGGTGACTCTAGAGTGGTGTGACACAGACTACCATTAATGTCCAGTGTTCCTGTACTGCCCATGCAAATGTCCTATGGAAAGGTGACATGCGGGGATGGTCTTCTCACCATCTGAGTCACTGACTTGGAAACTGTGCTAGGTCGTACTGAATGAAGAAGGGTGTAGGTGGGTTGCATCACCTTCTAATGTGCATGTTTGTTTGTAGTCTGGTCTAGGCAAGCACAGTTTTATTAATCATGGTAATTTAAGTCTTTGCTGTAATGAAATTAAAATATCAGCTTAACATTAATGTAATTTATTTTGATCTTTATTATCTCTGTTTCTTACATCATATTTAAAAAACTACTGTACAGTTTTCATCATCAACAAATTATAGCCTGTTAGCACTCTAGTTATTTGCCTAATATTCTTACTTCATGATAGTTTCTAGGCTCCCTCCCCTCACCTATTCATTTCTCATTACCTCATAGTTAATTCCTGGTTCAGTTTTATGGAACAAAGACAGATGTTCCCCTGCATAGCAGCCATGAATTTTGTGCTGATAACTACCTATTAGTTACTCTAAGTTGTTCACCTACTGACTATTCCCATTGTCTCTTGTGAATTTAAACTGTATAACATAAATAATGCAGCCTGCAACTGTCCTCCCCATTTATCTATTCTGTGAAATAACTGCATTTTCTTCTTTTGTTGTTGATTCTCTGCAGTCTCAGTGCTTACTTATAGCATAACAGCCTACTCCATTCACTCTGTTATGTATATACCTTTATCATGCATTCTGTAGTTGCTGTGGTTACCATAATTCACAGGTCTTTAGTGTTTCCTGTAGCCATTTCTTCATGGATTTCCTGTGTTTCAGTCCCTTCAATTAATTTACATCACTGTTAGAGTTAGATATATCATTCATCTTACATCAATTCTCTGTTACAGTGTAATCTGCTTCAGCAACCTAGATGAGGCAAACTGAGGTTTCCATAATTTTTCTAAATCCTGTAAAAATATTTGTAGATGGGTAGTGAATAAAATCCATGTAATGAGAATGCACACATATATTGTCCCCCCCATTAAAACCAATAATCTTTTATGCATGACTGAATAAACTCTGTCATCTTTTATGAGCTCTCCACTATGCACTTGCCAAATGAAACTGTTCCAGAATGGAGCCCTGCTTTCCTTTTATTCTCTAATATTATTATCTTCCCATTGATCCTGTATAATTTGGGCCCCCTTCTTTCCCTTTCATATTCTCAGCACATTGTATTATCTTTAGTCCACGAGAAGTTTATCAGCATTGCATAAATCCACCTTTCCTATTTTACATAGTTATTTTGCTTCTGTAGTTTTCCTCTACATATAGCCTGTCGTACACTATGCCTCACAAAGTTTTCTAATGTTAGTTTAAAATACTCCTGAAAGTTTTCCAGTCAAGGAAAGTTATAATCCAGTCTTCTGTTATTGCCCTTTTGTCCACTCCCATCCCCTGCCTCAATTCACAAAGACATTTTAATACTGCACCCGTACTACATTCTAAATATGGCTTCATCCATGTTACCCACTAAAGCTGTTTTGTTTCCATGTGTTTTCAGTTATGATATCATGGGTTTATATAATTTCATCTAAAGTTCATTTCATCTAAACTTATTTCATCAAAAACTTACTTCACAACAAATATAACATAAAATGTTTGCGGGGTGGGGGGGCAAGCCCCCATGCACCTCCCATATAGGAAAGCCCCCACCCCCCTTACTTATATATACTAACTCCATAGTCACATGCCCTTGGAGATAAATAGAAACACCACACACAGTGACTCAGTGCTGGAGTAAAACACAATCTTCTGCAAATCTAGGGATACAACATGATAGTGCCCATTAAAGGCCATGCATTCTCTTCTAGACTCACTTTCATGATAATTCCTATGATAAAAATGATACCATCACAAACTTTCTATTGATGTCTACATTTTTCAATGAAATTAATTTAGATGAAATCACTTTAGATGAAATAAGTTTTAGATCAGAGGAATTTACATGAAATAAACTTTAGCTGAAATTATATAAACTCAAGATCAATATCGCCCTTACATTTTTCCGCATTATTTTCTAGGTATTTGGGGGTATCAAGGTATATTCCTCTTCATGATAACGATCCTGTCCTTCTCCAAACCTCCAGCATTTTGGTTCTGATGCCTCCCAGCCTTTCTTTTTTAATCACAATGGAGTCTTATACCATCTGTGTATTGCTAATATCCATACTCAAATGGACCAGTTTTTGCAAAACCTCACACCATTTAGCACACACACCACATTTCTTCACTCCTCCATCTTTTCTCTTCCTTAGCTTTTATTTTTGCAGATACCCCATAGTTTCCCTTCATTGTCCTGTTCCTAATTGTAGGTACAGTGGACCTATTCTTGCCTTACTACTCTCTCTGTCCATCTCTCTCTCCATTCTCTAGCTCATCTTTTCCTTCCCCAGTTCCTTCCTTCCCCTTCTCTGACATCCTCCTTCTGACCATCTGCTTTACCTTTGCCACTGCCCACTTCCCAGCTGTATACCAAACCCGTCCACCCAGGCCCATCAAAACTCCAAGAAATCCAAATACTGTGCCCCACCCTAACTCCCCAAAAGCTCCTTATCCATTGCAATGCTTTCCCTTCCAGTTTTGACCTCTGTACCCCTTTGCATCCTTCCCTCTACAAAAACGCTGTGGCCTTCTGTCTGCTAATACATATTCATCTAGTAATCTGTCTACATATTTCCTTATCATGTGATCCAAACTTACATCCAGTCATTTAAGAGTTGACCCTCTCCCTCTCTCCTTTTCTCAGCACACCCAGTCCAGCTCACTATCTTCATACCCCCTCAGTCTCTACACTAAGCTAACTACCATCAAAACCCAGAATTCAGCATCCCTCATCACCTGACTCTCTTCAATTTCATCACTCTCTTCTGCCTTCTTCCCCTTCCTCCATTCCACAAAACTGACCACACACTCTTTGTATCCTTCCTATTATCTTGGTGTGCAGATAGGTGTAAATATTTTTTATATTTATATTTGATTACCAGGATAAAGTACTGATCTTAACACGACCAATAGCAGGCTCAATCATGGTTATATGCAAAACTGTAACAGCAAATTTTATCAAGTAAAACAGTCTTAGCAAATCTAAGGCAATGAAGTACTATGCATGCAAAAAAATTTACATGGCATTATGTACATGATGTAGAATAACACAGGTTACAATGGGGAAATTGGGACAGTGCAGGTATAAGCTGAGTGGATTTACACAGAGGTAATCAAATACAACAAAATAATTTACATGCAAATAAAGTTACTATGTACATATTTATATAATGCAGAATCATACTATTAACAATGAAAATCTGAGCTAGGAAGGCGCAAGATGAGAGGAATTACACCTAGAGGACACTTGTATGAGTTATGACAGATGTCTGGCAGTCTGGCATTTACATTCAAATTGTTTTAGCTGATGTTGCCTAGACTGAGGACTAGACTTCAAGTAGTTTTTGTTTTTCATTAGATTTTAAGGGAGAGACTGACAACATTTGGGGAGATGAAGCAATGACCCAAATAGTAGGGGTTTGAAGAATGGGACCTCCTCAGTTAGATTACATAATGTAAGATCATATTCCTCACCAAAAGCATTTTTCCTTTCAGTGAAAATATCTGTCCTGACCACCTGTCTAATATCTTACTTATCCCTCTCAGTGCTTCCCAATTTTTTGTAATGGTTTCCTCCACCACCAAATATGCCTTCATACCTAAATATGTGTCCCCTTCCATTCACTCATGGCAACCACACATCACCCCCTTCCTACTCTCCCAGTATATCACTGGCTCCATCATGTGAAAGCATAAACCCTACTGTCTAAATATCTCCAATGTTTCAGACAATTCCAGGGCAATTCCTCAAAAAATATATGATCGCTAGCAAATGAGAATTATCAACTTCTCTCGTTTATTCGTCTCCCCCTTAATCTCTGTCTCAGTTTTGCACTAAATACTCTGTATCTAACAGAACAAGCCTCAGTGAGAGACACCTCTGCCTTGTACTCTTCTGCTAGAATACTTTCTCTAACTCCTGCCATTAACAATGAATTTAGTCCATGTTTACTTATACAGCACTTTTACCACTTCTGCCCACCTACTGTCTCCTATTACTGCTCAAATAAATCATCTCAACACATCTTTTTGAATATCCATAAACACTATACCTGCTTTACTTTCTATTCCTGTTTTTGTCCATCCCCAAAACATAAAAACCCCTCCAATTATCCACTGAAACATTTCCCCTCACACAACCTACTTCTTCTTCTACGTCTCCTATTACTTTTGGTAACACAATTTCCAGCCTGGTTGTAAGCATTCCTGCATTACACAAGGGATCCTGGCCTGTAAGTGGCACATTCTTCTTTGTCCCCTTCTGTTTATACAGTACCTCCATTGATGCCTCATACATGTGCACTGGTAACTTGCCTTCATCTAGTGTACTGCTGAATATCCTAAATAAGTTTTCTTTTACTTGCAGTATCGTCCAGTTGTAAAAATTGACTGGGTACCTTTTGGGAACTCTTGCCTTTCCTTCCTTCATATGCCTGCTGGCATCCATCACTTCCTCACTTCTCCTATTCATTATTCTTCTTTTTTATGTGTAAATTATGCTTCCCATCCCACAAATCTTCTTTCCACACTGTCCACACGTGTATACAAACTCTGAGAAAGCCTTCTGAAAACTTCTCAATTCTTCCCATTCACATACACTGTCACCCCTTCATCATTTTGCTATCTCTCCACCCTACCTTTTTACCTCTGATCCATAAGTTCCCATAGTAATAACTTAATAACAACCTTACATCTTATTTTCTATGAGCAGCTTGATTTCAATTTTGCATTCTTCCACTTTCCAGAAGTGCTCCTTAATTTCTACAATATTTCTTCCACTTCTTCCATCTCTGCCACAACCAAAATTCTAAGTCTCTCACGTTCTTCTCCTTCTGCTTTCTCACTTGCCCTCTCATTCCAACAATGATGCTTTTACCATGTTTCACTCTAGCCTTTCTATCCCTCTATCTCCTTCCTCATTATTTTGTATTACCTCCATTACATAGTTTACATCTACCCAATTTTCTCCCCTTCCCTCCAATGCCCCAGACTCCATTTCTAGCTTTATCTGTCACTGTCCATCCAACTCTATCACATGTTTACCAAGGCATTGTCTGACAGTCCCTATACCATCACTCTCACTTTCCAGACTTCTCCCATAGGCTCATTATCCACCAGAATCCTATTCAACCTTCTATATTGTCTTATCACATCCCTTGAAAACAGAAACCAGCATTCTTGCTCTCTTCTCTCCAACCAAGCATCATTCCTCTGAAGCTTCATTATACCTTCACATAATACCATTTGAGAACTCCTGTGGAATTCCATGGCCCCAAATAACCTATCTCTTTCTGGTTCCAAAGCAAAATTAAAATCTCCCTACTATCACTTCATCTCTTTCTGCCTTCACCTGTCCATCTGCATTAAATTCTACTTTAAATCTTTGACCTAATCCTTATTTAGTCTGTAATACATCTCCATAACTATTTTTTCCCTTGTCTTGTCTATTTTCCTGTTACTCATCTACCTCCTCTCTCCATTTCCCTTTAATTTCCTGCAAGCCATCCTTCCCCTTTATCAAAATTCCCGCTCCCCTTCCAGCCAGTACAACAGACCACCAGTCAACTAAAACCCTTTAGCTCTAGCATCCATACTTCTCTCCTTCCTACTTTCATCTCTTGTACCAATATCAGTTCTGTGCTTTCTGTTATCAGTTTAGCTTGTCCCATTTTAATCCAATGATTTATCACCCCACATTCCATATCTCAGACTATGCTCATGTCTTACCTTTTTTCACATCCCTGCTACTTCTTCAAAACTGGGCTCACAGCACTCTTAGACGAGGCCTGAAGACTTGCCTACATTCCCATGCTAGTAGAGTATGGTGCCTGCTACTGCCAGTCACACTCCTCATAACAGCCAGGTTTCTAGAAATTGTCCCCAGTCCAGGTTTCCCTTTCTCCTCATATCCTATGCTTCTGCCTATTTTTTCCTTAGGATACACTATCCAGCTCTTTCTGTTTAGCCTACCAAACTCCCTCTCTACTTCCAATACCAGTTACTGATCATATTTTTTTACCAGCCAGCTCCCAGTTGATACTTTTCCCTAAAGTGTCCAACGTTTGCTAACCATCAGATCCATCTGAAACAATGCAAGCAGTCATTTCATGCCCTTCCATCCCTTTTATCATCACCCTGCTGCCATACATTCAAAACATCATTAAACCTGCCAGGCCCCTTACAATGTTATACAGATCTGTTGCCCTTACACATCGTTTGTTACACACAGTAGATATTACATATTATTAAGATCTATATTCTCATGCTATTGAAGAAACTCCGCCTATTCTTTTCACTAGTTTGTGATTGATCTGGTATAAACCCAAGGCCTAAAATACAGTTTTATGTGCAAGAATAGTGATACATCGTGCATAATACAGTACAGAACAGTATATTTCTCCTTAACATACCGACAACACCCCCTTCAATTGTTTTCCAGACTTGGCATCTGCTTCTCCCCCCTACTCTCCTGCAGCATCACAGTCCTTTGTCCAGCTTCAGAAATCAGTTATGGTTAACATTTAATAAGCAACAGTTCAATAATAATGTAACAATAATAATGCTCCCATCAGTTAAGCCACAGAGCTTCCCCACCCTCATCTTTTAAAACACCCTATCTTTTCTCTGTAGGAATTTTCAGAAAACAGCTTAAAACTGCTCAGATAAATGCACATGCGTTTGGTCACTAAACTGCTGGTCATTAAGTATCTGTTCTTACTATTTTTTCCACTCCATCCAGCATAGCTTCTCTTTAGACCTCCTTCCATACAGCCATCTGCATTCCTTGTCAGCAGTTTGCTGTTCCATCTACATTGTTCTTCTTCACAGTGGAACATCGACTCTTAAAGGTCTCCAGTGAATATTCATATGCAAAAGGAAGCACAGCATAATACTGTCCAGTGCAACAAAGTACTATATTAGCCATTCAGCAAGCCCATGCATGCTTCACCTTCTAGGCATGTTACTCTTTTTGTACCGAGCCATCATAAACCTTTTCTCATCTATATCTGCGCATGCCTCTTCCCAGCCTCCAGTCATGTATTACCCACAAAATCTGCCCTATTACACAGAAGCATATTTTATGTTAACTTAATATATATCTTATTTAAACAGCAGACAAAAACAAAGTGGTGGTGGACAAAAGAGGGAAGTCAGAAAGTAAGGTACAAAGTATTCTTGCATTTCAGGTTAAATACAATAAAAGGATTTAGCATCCATAAAATTAAATAATGACTGTGTGACATCCCAATTGATTATATTTTATAGGTTTTCATTTTTTTTTTTGTCTGTAGTTTTTCTGCACACTGATTTAAATAACTGCCCAGTTGATCTTTATTTCAAAACATAAAGGGGGGTGGTCCCAACATTCCCTATGGGGGTGGTCCCACAATTCCCTATCTTTTCAATTTTCTAATAAAATTTCATGTTTACTATTGCAGTACGAAAGTTCACTTTTGTGCCTCCATCATTATTGTTATTATCACACCTCTATACTTAAAGGATGGCCGAATGACTGGACTAGTTCATGTAAGTCATTTGACAGCACCATCTGGGATAGACTTTATTTCATCAATACCTGACCCATCAAAGCTTGATCTGTGGATCTCAGAGGACTAGATAGTTTAATGCCAGGGAGAAGGTGCTATACCTCCACAGGGTATGCTCCTTGTACATCTCTAAATAATGTAACTAACCTGGGGTTGAAAAACCATGCAGTCAGTTACATTTGTTGATGTGTGCTGCCAGAATTCTTCTAGGCTTACCCTACCTAACTACAGAGGATCACTTGTTAATGCATTAAAGGACACCCTGAGTGGTACTGTGTTGCCTGATGCACTTTTCAGCACTGAGCTTTCATGTTTTCACTTCTGGCTTCAGTCCTGCAACATCTGTGCTCCTATTTACCCTCCTGGCATTTTCATCTCTTCTTTACTTCCCAGCATCCATGGAAGGGGACAGAACTTGCCTGATCCATCCCTTGATAGCTAATATGCCTTCTACAATATATATTAGTGCTTCCATACACACAAGTGTACACACACACACACACACACACACACACACACACACACACACACACACACACACACACACACACACACAGCACACAAACACAGGGTTACTGTGAAAAAAGTTTGACAGAAACAAGTGTCCATCCTTGAGCTATACCCTGCTCAAATTCACCAGCAGGGGGCACACCACAGTAGACTTATCTGTTAAGCCCATGTTGTCTGCTCACTCCATTCCTCTCCATCCAGAAAAAGACAGATCTTTAGCTTCATACAAGAGAAGAGAATGAATTT
This sequence comes from Protopterus annectens, assembly GCF_019279795.1. NCBI lineage: Eukaryota > Metazoa > Chordata > Ceratodontiformes > Protopteridae > Protopterus > Protopterus annectens. Next base: position 1,178,848,082 of record NC_056731.1, on the reverse strand, counting down.
GATCTTTTTACTGAAAATATATTTTCTTTTATGAGCACAAATCACATGAGTAGCTACTAAGCTATATTCTAGACAAATTACATCCTTTCTTATATACAGTATTTTGTCTGCTTTTGCTGTCTTACAATCTGTTATTTTTTTATTCACTTATTTATTTGAAAGACTGACTACTACTTAATATTAACAGAGGTCATGAATTGTGTTCTGAAGATTTCGAGCGCAAGACACACTTTCTTTGTCAAAAGACTTTGGTCTTTTCGTTTTCATGACATTATTACAAAAGTGATTAAGAACGTCTACTTCCTCAGCACTCTGCAGAAATGACTATTTCCTCTCACAGAGTTTTTGTTATTTTCTGAGCTGCTGTGTTTGCTGAAATATCTTCACAAAAGTTGTAATTTTTGGTTCTATCGTGCCTGTTGACCAGCTATCCGGTCACTGTGATCAAAGCCCCATTTGTACCTTCTAGAATGAAAACCAAGTCAGTTAAAGGGGATTATTCTTGTGCAATGCTAACATCCCCTCTGAATGCTACATAAATGATTAGTGAATGGATGTGCAATGGACATAGCTGGACCCAAATCAAGTTCCAAAAGTGACATGGCTCCTCAGGCTGTCTAGCTCTCTCATCTTGAGTAGATTGTTTCTGCTGTGTCCTCAGTTGCCACCCGATATTCATTAGAAGGACACAGGTCCACTGACATGCCCACAATGTCCCCTGTGGGAGAAGCAAGTAGGCAGCATCTGTTATCTGAACCTGGATTGGTTGGGTCCACAGAGCTAGCACAGTGAAAGTGTGGGCTCAGTACAATTGAAACATTCTGTATATTTCCCACAAAGTGGACAAGTAGCTGGGAGTGCACACACGCACACACATGTGCACACACACACACACACACACACACACACACACACACACACACACACACACACACACCAGAGACTTTGGCTGCAACACGCAAATCAAAAGAATTATGTGACTAAAAAAGGCCATGCTAAAATATTTTACAAAAAATCATAAATTCAACGACCAGGAACACCACTGCAAGACAAAGCAAAGTCTTTTATTTATCATGTTCTGGTACCTCGGCTTCTTGCCTTCTGCTGGAACATTTAAAACACAATTTTGTCCCTCTCTCTCTCTCTCTCTCTCTCTGTCTATATATATATATATATATATATATATATATATATATATATATATATATATATGGGTCCCCTACGAAATCCCGAACGCACAGAATCCCGACACCCAAAATACCGAGACGAAAAGCCCGAAACCCCACGTTACTGAAAGACCAGGAGTGCAAAATTTAAAATCGCAAAACTAATACATACATACAGCACACACACAAACATACACAAACCCTCCCCCCATAACCAAACAAACCACCCTACACTAAAGATAAGCAGGGGGGATTCGCCCCCTGCACCCCCATGTGGGGGGCTATGCCCTCCACACCCTCTACTTTATTATTCTAACTCCGAGATCGCACAAACATATACACAAGGCAAACTCACACCCATACATTACAGTCCCACACACACACACACACACACACACACACACACACACACACACACACACACACACACACACACACACACACACACACAGACACACACACACACACACACAGAGACACACAGTCACAACACACACTTACACACACTAAAGCCCCTCACAAACACACTTACACACACATTCTTACCTGAACCGTGACACAAGAAGTGCTAACTCAAAATCCCTTAACATCGGGATTTTGAATTTCGCGCTTCTGGTCTTTCGGTAATGTGGGGTTTCGGGCTTTTTGTCTCGGTATTTTGGGCGTCGGGATTCTGTGCATCCGGGATTTCGTAGGGGACCTATATATATATATATATATATATATATATATATATATATATATATATATATATATATATATATATATATGGTTCCCATTCAGAAGCCTGAAACATCATAAGCCTGAAAATCAAAATCCTGAAACCAAAAGCCTGAAAATTCAGAATCCTGAAAACTCAAAATCCTGAAAGCCCAAAATCCTGAAAGACCAAAATCCTGAAACTCAAAATCCTGAAAACACAAATAATGCTAATATGTCACTATAAAGACACTAATATCTACCAACTGACCCTGACCCTAACCCTAACCCTAAGGTTATCGCACACTCACCTGACCCGCGCCCTAAACCTAACTCACTTAAACCACCCCTAACCCCAATATTTGTCACTATTGCATACATGCCTAACCTGCGCCCTAACCCTAACTCACTTAAACCGCCCCTAACCCTAAAATAAAACCAACAGCACACTTACCTGACCCCAACGCATGACCTAACACCACAGGGCTAACAATAGCAAAGCCACAATGACATCAGTATGTCTATTTTGTGTTTTCAGGATTTTGAGTTTCAGGATTTTGGTCTTTCAGGATTTTGGGCTTTCAGGATTTTGAGTTTTCAGGATTCTGAATTTTCAGGCTTTTGGTTTCAGGATTTTGATTTTCAGGCTTATGATGTTTCAGGCTTCTGAATGGGAACCATATATATATATAGGGACAAAATTGTATTTTAAATGTTCCAGCAGAAGGTAAGAAGCTGAGGTACCAGAACGTGCAATAAAATACTTTGCTTTGTCCTGCAGCGGTGTTCCTGGTCGTGGAATTTATGGGGTTTTTTTGGGGAGATCTCATGTTGGTCTGATGTGTATAGAGTTTACTATTTTTCCAGGAAGATGAGGACCACTGAACTTCCAGGTACTACAGCCAGTATAATGTTTGCTGATTTGGTTCATTACCGAGAACGTAGACTGGCTTTGGTTGACCCTTGGGCTTCTACATTTGAGAACAGGGAGATGGATAATTTCCAGTCATTATAGAGACTGATGGTCAAAGAGGTAACAGTCTTTTATGACCTTAAACTTCTTGAGAAATATGCGTCATTAAATATCACCCCTAAGGGGCCTCTGTGTTGACCGGTTACCGGCTGGGGAGTTCACTGATGATGAGAGTGCTTGCCTGGCTGAATGTAGGCAGGCCTCACTACAATGCACACTTGCTTGGTTATGGGTCCTGATTAAAAGGAATGTTTGAAGTTTGGAGAAACTGCAGAGGGAGATCGCTTTGTTACAGAATTCTTTATTAAGTGAAATCTCCCACCAAAGGTATAAAAAACTTTTTGACGAAGTAAATGCAAGTGTGCAAAAGGCAGAATTCAACGTTGTTGAACGCAAAAAGAAAAAGTTAATCAGAGACATAAAAGACTTTGAAAATGACTTGATTTATACTTGTCCATGTAGAGGATGCATTAGCAACTACACAATGGGTAAACGGACTGTATCTGATGTCCGTGACTCATTGGTCTCATCGGGTGAACAAAATTTTGGAAGAAAAAGTGTTTCTTTTGAGGAAATCAGCTCAGAAGACTCCTCGCACTCAAAAAATGTGATAAAAGGGCAGCAGCCAGTTCAACAGCAAGCCAAACTGAATAGGGTGCGAGGAAAAAAGTACGGAAAGAACAGATAGAAGTAAGACTGTGTGTTTCTGACTATAATGCTTCTGATGGACTATTGAATCTGCTTCGGATAATTCAAATAACAAAAATAACTATGACAATGTTAATGTGGTTCATGATGATGTTTGTTTAATTTCTGAAACGTGGGGATATTCATGGTCAAGGGGAAAAGAATGCATTGAAAATTGTTAATTTAACTGACATTAACATTTCACATTCTGGTGATGCTGAAAGGGTACTTTTAAGAGGGGCAAAGTTTGTCCCAACTAGAATTCCGTCTCTTGCAGACATAATTTTAGCTATTAAGAAGTCCTCTCGCAAATTAAACTTGAGTATTTTTTTCAAGCAAAGCAGAATGTGGTTTTCACCAGTGAAGAAAATGTAAATGTAATGAACACCAGTGATGCGTCTTCAGAGGAAGATGATTTACTCCATTTAAGCATTTATGACAATGAAATGTTTCAACAGTGTCTGGGACTTGGTGATGGGAATATGGGTGATTATGCTGAATCTTATACTGTGTCTGAGACATTTTTTACTGGATATGGACATTTAGATATGCCTAAACTGACTTCTGATAGTAATTGTATGCCCCATAGGACTAGCCATGCTATTAATATGTTTGAAAGTTTAGTATGTAAAAAAATTGAAAATTGTTATGGTAATTTTGTAAGGACATTTTGTTCCTGTAATCTCAACAAAGGAGAATGGCAGGCATTACAGGAATTAAGGTCTAACCTAGATAAGGTTGTATATAAAACAGCTGACAAGGGAGGTAACTAGGTGTTTATGAGTATGGATCAATATGAAGAAATGGAGTCAAAGATATTGTCTGAAGATGGGTATTATGATAAGTTACAATATAATCCATTCAAAGATTTTCAACAGAATTAAATGACATTTTGGAACGTGGGGAAAGGCTTGGTTTTTTGAAAAATAAAGATGTTAAAAAGTTGATTGTTAGTACACCTAGACACCCTTTCATGTATGCTGTTCCAAAGATTCATAAAGATTCATTTAAAACCCCAGGTTGACTTATTATCTCAGGAAGAGTATCTTTTTTGGAGAATGTTAATATTTTTTTAGATATTCATCTTAAACGATATTTGACTGCAATACCTTCCCATGTTAAAAACACTCAGGAAATATGACAAGATTTAGTAAATTTTGAATGGAAAGAGAATTACTTTTGGGGAACAGTAGATGCCAATGCTTTGTATTATAACACTGACAAAAGATGGGGCATGGAAGCTGTGGCCAAGAAATTGGGGGAAGGACCACGTTTAGCATTTCTGTTGACCCTTCTTGAGTTTTGTTTAACGCATAATTATTTTAAATGGAAAAATGAGTTTTTCTTACAAAAGAAGGGAACAGCGATGGAGACGGCTTTCGTCCCATCTTATGCCATCACCTATATGGGAGACTTTGAAAGTCAGTTCATGATGTTGGAAGATTATTTTGTGAAGAATGTAATTTACTACAAAAGATACATAAATGATTTGTTATTCATTTGTAAAGATAGTGAAGTAGAATTTTTGGAATTTATGGGAGTTCTGAATAATAACTCACATGGACTGAAATTTACTTGGGGCACGGATAGATTCCGCATTTCATTTTTGGATGTAATTTTTTATGTAGTTAGTAAAAAGAAGATACAGCACAAACCATATAGGAAACCCACAGCTGTTAAGAATTTTCTGCATGCCACTAGTATGCACCGCCCTCACCTTATTGAGTCATTTCCATATGGAGAATTTAAAAGGATTTTCATCAACACTTCTGAAGTTAGTTTAAAGGAAACATGTTTAAATGAGGTGTATGATAGATTAAGAGTCAGAGGTTATGATGATAGAATATTACAAAAGGCAAGGAACAAAATTATGGGAAGGATCATACTAGGATGGCTAGGAGTCATATTGGAGGAGAAATTATGTCTAGGAAAAATGAAGAAGAGAGATTATTTTTCGTCACTAGATATTCGGAATTGTCCTCTGTCTTGGAGAGGATAGCTAGACAGGCTTGGGAAATTGTTAGTGAAGACAATACTATCGGTTCCCTGTTTCCCAAACATATTGTGTTTTCTTATGGTAGATACAATAATCTTAAAGAATTGTTGAACAAGAAATTTTTGAAGCCTACATGTCAGGATATGATGGGTAGAACAGTAGCTACTTATAGTTGTGGAAACTGTTCAGTATGTAATTGGGTAAAGAATTTCCATGGGTGTAGAATTAATGGGAAATTGTACAGGGCCAATGAATTTTACAATTGGAGCAGCTATGGGGTGATTTATATTATTGGTTGTGGCTGCCACCCTGTCTCCTGGTATGTTGGTCAAACTACCAGGAAGGCCAAGATCCGAATTTTGGAACATTTAGGTGACATCAGAAGGCAGAAGTCCTGTAGCCATGCATTTTTTGTCCAAACATCAGGGTTCAGATAGCAGTCTATTTTTTAGTATTTTAGCACGACCAATCAATAACAGGGGAAACTTTAAGAAACAATTAAACAGACTAGAGAGCAGAATGACTATTAATTTTCATACCTTGCATCCCAAAGGAATGAATTTGGGAAATAATGTGACTATTTGAAATAGGGAGGTTAAGATATTATTGGCACTTTATATTATGTATGAAAAGAGTTTTTGTAATACTTTTTGGATGTATTTAAAAATTACATGAGATGCATGATATGGCAAAATGACAACTTTTAAAGTTATTTAAATTTGTTTAAAAGTGCAGATATAATTTGTTACAAAGTCATTTGGATTACTCATGAAAGTGCAATAATTCTATAACTTGGGATATGAATTAATATTTACATTAAGCATTGCCATTAAAATTGTAATAGGGAAGTTAGAGGTAATTAGCACTTTATAACATGGTAAAATGTTTTTTGATATTAAAATAGAAACCATAAATAATGTTAAATACATTTAATAAGAAATTCAGTCACATAATAATGATATATTTAATATTGTTTAAAAATGTACTTACATCTACTGTTTAAACATTCAATGCCATTTGGTTTATATAGGGAAGTGCAATAGCTTGAAAGTCTGAGAATGTTTTCTTAATGTACTGATTTATGTAGTGCTTTATCTGATAATTGATTAATTAAATAATTGGAAGTGGGGGTATATATATATATATATATATATATATATATATATATATATATATATATATGTATATAGGGACAAAATTGTGTTTTAAATGTTCCAACAGAAGGCAAGAAGCCGAGGTACCAGAACGTGTTAAATAAAAGACTTTGCTTTGTCCTGCAGTGGTGTTCCTGGTCGTGGAATTTATGTTTTTTTTTGAAGATATATTGGTCTGATGTGCATAGAGTTTAAAATATTTTACTTTGACTATTTTTTGTTAAAAATTGTATTAAATTTTACATAAACATTTAACCATGGTTTGATATAAATTGTTTTTAATTAAAGAATACAGGAAACCTGATTTATCTCATTATGAAGTACATTAGCACTAGCATTGGTTGTCAACCTTACTTATCAACCGACAGCAAGGTGAGGGGGGGGGGTCAAGAAATGTAATGTTGTTCTTTTGTGCATTTAAACCTAAGGTCATCTTTATCATGACAACACTGTTGTTCAGCGTCTTTTTCATGTATTATAATTTCAGAATGCATAACACTTCCAGATGTTATAAGTTTTCAAAATCATAAGAGCTGGTTAATGTAACCGTTATTTTTATCTACTGCTTTGTATATGTTATTGTTTTGGCTCATGTCTGTACAAATTATTTCTAATAGTTTTTATGCTGCTTTGCACTTCTGGCAGTTCAGATTCATAGCATGTATTGCTTAAGTGCTTATGAAGCAGTCACCATATGTGAACAAAATTACAAAGCAAGGAAAACTTTAGATATCACAATGTGAACTGTGTATTTTTGTTTTACTTGCAGATCATTCATCTGTCAATCCATCCATCCATCCATCCATCCATCCATCCATCCATCCATCCATCCATCCATCCATCAATCCATCCATACATCCATTCATCTGTTTTCATTACCCACATTACCTAGTTCAGAGTGACATGAAGGCAGAACATATTGCTTGACAGCAACAGGAAAAAGATAGGAGCAAATCCTGAATGGGATGTAATGCATCAAAGGACATCTTCTGTTTTTACATCAAGAGGTTAGTGGATTTTCCATCTAGTACACTGGTAGCCTGGTCTCTTTAGGTTGGGGAAACACTTGAGATTTCTGCATGTAATTTTATTGGCTGGAGGGCTTATTAATCAGCTTATTTTGTTTTTAGTGACTTTATAAATTCTGTACAATTGAGTGCCTCTTTGGTAATTTCTGCAAAGCGAAGACTTTTATTGAATAATCACACTTTTAAAACCTGTTTAAAGTACACTGCTGTATCTGTATCTTTAAGTTTGTCTATGGTAGCATTTTGTATATTTTAAGTTTTTTGTGGTAGCATTTCACTCTGGACACTCCTTTACTGTTCATTTACATTAGGAGGACTGGGATTATTCATCTAGTGGCGATAGGTGTTTACCCAGTCTCTCTGAGCTGGGAAGCACACAAAAGGGCTCTATCTTTTTTGTACTTCTGTCATATACTGTGACTGTACTTTAGCAGTTTCAAAAAAATATATTGGCTGTTGCTGCTTTAAGTAATTAATTGCATGCATTACACTGTATCTGTTAGTTGTAGGGCTGTTGTAGGTAGTTTGTGTGGTCTTGTTATACTTGGGCTCCAAACCAGCTATTCAACATTAAGAAGGTGTTTTATCTACACCCTTGTGGCAAAAGTGTACTGATCTAACCTGCATGAGTTGGGGATTGCTGGTGGAAGGCTTATCGTGTGCTTTCCTGATTGGCAGTTAGCTTAAAACTTGTTTCTCTTTGCTCATATTTAAGCCTCACATTTACATGGTGCTGCTCTTCGAGCAGCAGCAGTTAGCAGTGTCCTGTATAGACGCAAAAGCCTATAAGCTCAGTTTTTCCCTAAACAGCTGTCAGTGAAACCCTTCCAAGTTTTCTGCTACTGTAGGAGCAACTCAGTTGCACACTGAGCACTGTTGCCTTATTGATCAGCCTAAGCCTACACAAAATATAGGTCCCTCTTTTAGTCTTAGCACTACCAGCACAGTCTTGTAAAATTAACCCATTCCCTTCCCTAATAAAACATACAGTAACAGCCTGCTATCATGAATTGGCAGATTTCCATCATCTCTCTCTGGCCAGCCTGATAGACATGGGCATCCTGAGGCAATGTAGCAATTGTCTCATGTATAATGACAACCACTTACTCCTGAAACAGACAAATACTTTATGTGAGAGATGTAGTTACACTATGAAATTGACGGCAAGACTCTCACGTAAGGACAACTTGAATGCCAAACAGGTTGTCAGCACACACACACACATATACACACACACACACACACACACACACACACACACACACACACACACACACACACACACACACACAAATGCGCACACACACACACACACACACACACACACACACACACACACACACACACACACACACACACACACACACACACACTAAATAAGGACATGGCACATAAACCCACATATGCTGAGGTACTCACTAGTAACTTATCAAAAGATCAGATGCCTCCCAAATGGAAACCACTTACATACATAACAATACAAAAAACAACCACAACACATAACAACACACACACCCCAGTGTCTCACCAAATAAGCCCATAAGGCATAACACCACAAAACCTAATGTATTGGTCATAGGTGACACCATTGTGGTGACTCCATTGTGAGACACACATGGATGTTCCTTCTGGGAGGATGGCATAATGGTTAAGGTGTTTACCTGCCAAACACAAGGTGCAGGGTTTGATTCTCATGTGGGGTAATTGGCTAGGCTTAAAATGGCCCACAAGGGGCAATTAGCCTAGTACTAACCTATGAACCTATAAACCAGGCTGGTTAAGAAGCAGGTTACAGTTAGCTGCCTGTCAGGTGTCAGGATTCGCCATGTCACTCAAGCACAAGTACCAGTATGATCACCATGGTCCATGTGGGGATGAATGACTTGAGACGTACTTCACTGGACTATATGAAGAGAGACATGACTGAGCACTCAGATTATGTGTCACAGGCAGGTATAAGCCTAGCATTAAGCAACATTTTACCTTCTGTAAGGATGATACCACAATACAAACAAAAAAAAATGACTGACTTTAACAATTGGCTTAGCTTCTGGTGTCAGTCCAGGGGAATCCAACATCTGTCAGCCTGGGAAGACATGATTGACAGGCCATTCTGCTTTGACAGAGATGGTCTGCATCTGTCTCCTCTAGCAACTCTATGGTGCCTTTTTAGGCAGTGTCAAAATAACCTTGCAACATAACAAAAATCCTCCCTGGATAAACTCAAGGTACTGTTGCTTAATGCTAGGAGTCTAAACAAGAAACTGCACTCCCCGGAAAAAACTTCTCACTTTGGAAGATGCCGAAGTCTGTCACTAAGACATGGTTCAAAGGTGCAGAAAGCACCACGGCTGTGCAGGGCTACAATGCCGTCCATACATTCAGATTGCAAACTGAGTGTGAAAGAACCAAAGAGGTGTATCCATCTTCATTAAGGATAGGTACACCTTGAAACTGGTAAAACAGTATGACTCTCTTGAGCTACTCCATGTCCAATTAACTATAGCAAACCCCCCTATCACATAGATAACTATACGTCCCCGACCCTGAAACAGGAAAAGCATACCGCATACCTGGACTTACTGGAGTCACTTGCCATTCAGCCCAGCATCTTGCTCATGGGTGATTTTAATTATCTTACCATCAACTGGGAAACGTACATGACCACAAACATGCTGGCTCAGAGGATCTTAGACTTTGTCAATGCAAATGATCTGGTACAGCTAGTCAGCACACCCACAAGAGGCTCAAATATCCTAGACATAGTACAATAATTGCACCCCCTCCATGTGATGTACTCCCTCATAAAATCAGACTGTAAATCAGTCTCATTCAATGTAATTATAAGACCAGATACCCTATCAAGCTCAGAAATGCTTCAAAATTTTTCAAAGACAAATTCCCTCCTACTAAATGATGGTATAAAAAGTTTCAAAGCTCCCTCGAACACAGATAACATGGACTCTTATGGAGAGGTGTACACCAATGCCCTATATAAGCACTTAAGCAGTTGCACAGAATCATAAGCAGTTGCATAGAATCAGCGGTACCTGACCAGATTAAAACCAGGTCTTGCCGAAAAAACAAGCCACCCTGGTGGACTCTGGTATAATGAGGCTACACAACAAGAAAAAGAAGCAAATATCCAAGAACAAGAGAAAACTGGCTCAGCTGTAGAAGAAATCCCCTCTCTAGCTTAAACAAACAAATTAAAGATCTTGTCAAGTCCTTCAAAGCTAAGTGCAAAGCCAAAATAGCCTCCCAAGCTATGGATAATCACAAGGCATTCTTTATCTATGTCCAAAATCTAAAAGGGAATACCCAACTATGTGCTGATGGTTGTGGATGGCATAACTCATATTCAGCCATAGGTAACAGCCAACTTGCTAGCTGACAGATCAGGAGAAAGCTTCACTCCATTGTCCCTTCCAGTCACCCCCCAAAATGTACCTGCCATCATTCTTCAGTCTATTATCTCAAGAGAGTAGGTCATCTCAGCACTATCCAATGACAAAAATATGGCATCAGTGGGACCAGACAACATCACAGATTGCCTTTTAAACAACTTAAAACATGACCTAGCAGACCTACTTGGATCCCTGTATAACCACAATCTGAGAACTGGCTATGTTCCAGTGGAATGCAGGACAGCAACAGTAATCTCTCTGCACAAAGGGGAGTCATCAACTGACCCTGGGAATTATAGGCACATAAGCTTGACTAGCCTCGTGTGCAAGGCCATGGAAAGAATAATTATGGACCTTATTAACAAGGACATAGGTAATTTCCAAAGTCTGGACCCAACCCAGTTCGGATTCGTTAAAGCCAGATCATGCCTGTTAAACAGGGTTGACTTCTTCAAGAAAGTTGCCAAGGCCCTGGGTGAGGGAAAAACAGTGCATACTGCCTGTCTTGACCTACTCCCCCCACTCAAGTATTATAGAGAAACTTGCCCAGTTGGGAATTAACCCCTACATTACCATATGGATAGCCAGCTGGCTTACTGACAGGACACATATTGTCAAAGTGGGTGACTTCACCTCTTGCAAGTAACACAGAGTTCTGCTGGGCCCCTTACTGTTTGGAATTCATTTCTCAGAAGTCCAGGCAAACTTAGATGGCCTGTGGCTGACCAAGTTTGTTGATGATTGCAAATTGGGAGCAATTATTGAGTCCCCCAATGATGTTAATATACTGCAGACAGGGTTAATGCAGACACATGATTGGTGTCAAAGCCATGAATTAAAGCTAAATGTAAAAACATGCATTATTATTCTCTTTGGAAAAGCTGACAACCCTGTAAATTACATTATAGACAGCACCCCCTTAAGTGTAGACTCAGTGGTACATGATTTGGGTACTCAGGATGATAGCAATCTGAAGTATGACCACCACATATCCACAGTAGTAAGGAAATCCTTCTGTCTGGCTCACCTTATAGGTAAAGGCATCTTATCTAGATCTAAAGATGTTGTAATTTCTTTATACTTGGCCCTCATCAGACCAATAATGGAGTACAGTGCCCCCTTTTGCATGCACCTCACCAGACACCTGCAAAAATTGTAGAGACCACAGAGGTTTCTCACCAAGAAATTACAGGGTAAACAAATCAAGTCTTATGCAGAAAGACTGAAATCCCTGTCACTGTATTCTGTCTCCAACAGGTTGCTAAGGGGTGACTTGTGCCTGGCTTACAGGGCAGTCTATGACCTGGCCTTGATGGAAATGTTACACATTCATAAATCAAACTGCAGGAGGGACACTTACTCCACGGATCTTAACCTAGCCTCTGACATGAACAGATCATGCTGGATAGATAGATACATTCCCACAGACTGCCACTTTTCTGGAACAAGCTTCTAATTCATGTGAAACAGAGCCCTTCCCGGACCCTCTTCAAACACAGTCTAGATCAATGGATTGGTGACTGCAAATTCACTCCTAGGGTGGTGCCCGTGTCCCTCCTGGACAAAGGAAGTTGATATTAACTACCACAGACACTTACCTCTGGGAACGTTACTCACCTAACCAGACAACTGGGGAAACTCAGGATAAATATGGCTAGGCTTGTAAGGGTCTAGGGCTATTAGCCTAGTAACCTCCTATGAACCTATGAACCTTCACACACAACCACACACATGCACATGCATGCGTGCAAGTGCACACAAATACACACACAGACACACACACACACACACACACACACACACACACACACACACACACACACACACACACACACACACACACACACACACACACACACTCACACACACACACACATCACAAAGATATCTAGAGATATCTTTGAACATTGCTAGTTCATGTACCTACATGAGTTAAGGGGTTTACTATCATAAATTCGAAAATCAGAAAAAAAATGTGTCTGCATTTTCGAATTTATACATCAGAAATGAACATTTCCAAATTACCCTAAAGTCGAAAACAGCTGTGTATTGTCAAAAATGTAGCTCGCGACATTTATGGCAATACACAGCACTCCCACCCGTCCCGTAACTACCTACCTACCTAGCCTACACTCACAGTTATGCAGGGGGGCAAGCCCCCCCTACCTTAATATTCCAACTCCAAGATCGCACTACAGTGATGAAAGGGATGTATTTCCCTAACCGCACTGTACCGCGATCCCCTCACATGAGCGAACGTTAGAATTGTGAATGCACAGTCCATTCGCAATGGTAATGTTCGCTCACATCACCTGCTGAAATATGAAGTATTCGAACATCTGTTGTTCGAATACTTCATAGCCGTGCAAGTGCACGTCGGCATTGTGATAGTAAACCGAGTTAAGGATATGGGGAAAAAAATCAAACCAGTCTCAGTATAAACCCATTTGGAGTCAACATGCATACTCTACTGAGAAGGCTCCCTTGCTGAGAAATGAACTGGAAAACCAACAGCTGTGCAGCAACACAGTTGATCAATCTCTTACTTTCTTTGGCACTTATGCCTGACTGTCGCAGGTCTTCTCTCACACAACCCATCCTCCTCTTTGCTGAATGCCATTGTTTCCTCTTGCCTTCTTCCTATTTGTCCCAAATCTTTACTAGGTTGTTTTGTGCTTTCCTGCACATGTGCCTGAACCACTATAATCTGTTCTCTTTGACCTTTTCTGCAATTGCAGCTGCTTTGGCTTCTGCTCTGATATCCTTATTTCTTCGCCTGTCCCACAGTGTGCACCCTACCATCCATCTCATGCATTCATTTCTATCACCTCTAGCTTCCTCAACTCTTTGCCTTTCCTGCCCAAGTTTCTGTACCATACAGTAGTACTGGTCACACCACTGTTTTGTACACCTTACTTTTAAGCTTTTTTGGCATTCTTCTGTCATACACTACACCTGACACTCTGTGCCAGTTGGCTGCAGCCCCTCTGATTCTAGCTTTGACCTCCTCATTCAGACTTCCTTCTCCTCAACCACCCCTGCCAAATACTTGAAGCTGTTACCCTGTTCCACTGTTTTCATTCTACCTCATATTTCAGCTTCTTCTGATTTCCCCCATTTGTTGCCATTACAACTTATTTGTACTCAGATTCATCCAATGTGCATTCAGTTTTGCATTCCATTCCCCTACCTTTTGCTGAAGTTCTTGCTCAGAGTCTGCCTATAATGCCACTTTATTTGCATATGGCAACTTTATTGACCTGTCGCATCCAACCTGTTTGCTAATGTAGTCCATCACCAGTATGAACAGCAGTGGGTTCAGAGATGAATTGATGCACACCTACTCCCACTGGGAATCATTCTGTAAGACTGAACACTGTTTGTACTTGAGTCTTTGTGTCCTTGTACATCGCTTGCACTAATTTTACCTATGTTTCTGGGCATAGCCAGCTTTAGGCATAGGCCAACTAGGTGGCCACCTAGGGCACCGCTCTAGTAGGGGCACTTTTCTAATATTTATTTGGTGTAGGTAGACTAGGATGGGGGCACCGGATGGTGGGGTGGGGGGGTGCCATGGAGCCCTTTTGCCTAGGGCACCAGTTGACCTAAGGCCACTCCTGTTTCTGGGACTCCAAACCACTAAAGTACTGCCCAAATCAGCTTTCTTGGGACCTTGTCATATGCTTTCTCCAAGTCTAGGAATACCCAGTTGGACTTTTTCCTCATTTCTAGCTTCTTTTCAAGTGTCTGTCTCACTGCAAACATTGTGTTGGTTATTCTGCATCTTGATCTGAATCCGAACTGCTCACCTCTTATCTTACTTTCTACTAATCTGCATTTTCATTTTTCAATCACACTCTCCAGAACTTTCATGCAATGTGACAGAGGTTTGATACCGCTGTACTGCCCACAGTTGTTAATGTCCCCTTGGTTCTTGAACACTGGCACCAGTATGCTTCTTCTCCAGTCATCTGGGTAACATCTTTCTCTCTACACTGCTATGAGCACCCTCAGCAGCCATTTCACCTCTATCTCACCCAACATTAGGATCATATCTGATGTGACCTCATCTGAGCTTGCTGCTTTCCCTGACTTCATTTTCCTTTGTGCTGTTGCTACTTCTTCTAATGTGGGCTCCTCCTCTTCTCACACCATAGGCTGTGTCTGGGACAATACAGCATCTGCAGGGTTTTCTTCATTCAGAAGTTGCTGGAAGTACCCATTCCATCTGCCTTTTATGTCCTGTGGACTGGTGAGCAGGTTGTTGCTGGCATCCCTTATGAAGGGTGTCTGACTGCCTTTATTATCTTTATCCTTATATCCTTGTCATGCAACCTGATAGAGTTTCTTTAAGCTATCCATGGAGTCACTTTTCAGAAGTTGGCAGAGTGCCTCTGATGCCTTGTTCTTTGCTATCAACTCCTTGTTTAGCCTCTTTGTTAACAAACACAGCTGATGTGCTCATTAAATAAAACCGGTGAAATGGTAAATACACAATGAGCTTCATTTAAATTTAAAGTGTACTGTCCTGCTATACATATAGTATTACTGCACAATATCAGTAGTGACTTGCTATTCCTATTATCAGTATAGAATGGAATTGTTAAACATCTGTGATAGCAATAGCTTTATCACATGTATGCATGACATATGGGTGTCTACACTGGTGCATATCTAGACAACACTGTGCATAGTGGACTATACAGTCTATCAAAAGCCCTTTGTATATTTATCAGCAACATACTAGGTGTGCCAGGCACACTGAACCAATTATATCATGTAAATGAATTTCACTGAACTGCACATGACTGCAGTATACCATCTGTCAATGTGCCACTGACAGTGCCTCAGGCACTGTGATCTGAATAACTACTCACTTCCTGTATTGTGATGCTGGAGGAATCCTATTTCCTTCCAACTGCATCATGGGTACTACAGAGAATGCTATACCTAGCAGTGGAAACATTATGACTGCACACAGATCCGGATACTAATAATGAAGCTATCAGTGCAGCTACCTAAACCAGTGATAGGGAGGCTATATCAAATTTCTTTGGGGTCAGGGATTGAAAAAGACAGAAAATAGCTGTGTCTGAGGGTGATTTCAAGGCAAGGACAATCCATAAGATTTCAAAGACAACTGGCACAACATGGGCAATATGTTGAATACCCAAGTCTGAATCCTGTCTCTTTGAAACCATCAACCAGAAATAATATGAATCTCATAAACATAACATCAATCAATCAATCAATCAATCAATCAATCAATCAATCAATCAATCAATCAAAGTCAATATATAAGTAAATGAATGAATAACCCTCATTATGGATGTTTGTCCCTCTCCACAACACCCCTAATTAAATCTACCAATTTTAAGTTTATTGTGCATTACAGCATATTATATTTGGTTAATAGGGAACTTTGTGAGGCTTTCATTTTGATTTATTTTCAATGACTCATGATTTGGGCTTGCAGCACTCAATACATGACAGTGTTCTGAGCAGAGACAGAAGACTGTTAGTGCGTGTATTTTCAGCATTCTTCATGAACTACATGAAACTGGTAGGTGGGATATATTGCACTAAAGGGTGCTGTGCTACATACTCACGGCTGTCACATATGGTCAGGCACAGACTTCGTAAACATATACTCATTCAGATACAGACAGAATCTGCGCAGTGTGCAGCCATGATATAATGTGTTTATTAGCACAATGATATTCTAGACTGGACAACTGTGCAGGATTGAGTGGGGCACTCTAGCCCACCTAGTCCATCCCTGATGATTGTACTTGTCTTTGCCATACTCATAGATTACTGCAGTGGTCATGCTTGGTACATTTCTGGGAAGACTTGGACATTACAACAAGGCAAAAGAGATACAAATAGCACAAGAGCATACTCTTCTAGCTATGGTATTTATGCAACTAACACTGTGACAGCTTTTGGAAAGGATAGCAGAAGCAGAGTCTGCCAATTATATTCCGGAATACAATCATGGCAAAATCAAATGTGAATTCAACAGCAATTGTCATATAATAACAAACATTAGGTGAACATCATAGATGATTAACTATTCTAGATCAGTGTTGCAGAAAATTTTGTACCTTAAGTATTCTGTTGAGTCTAAAGGAAGGGTGAAATCCAAAAAGGAAGGCCAAGATTTCAAATGGCAAAATGGATGCCACATCCAGCTAATAAAGAGAACAATAATCAGAGTTACCATTTAGTTTTTCACAAATAATGAATATCAACAACATTATATCTACTTTATTTACTGACCTGAAATTTTACAGAACGTCTATAATTTTTCTTCATTTCTTCTTTATCTACCTGTTGAAAATTGCAAATTCCACTTTGAGAAATTAATTAACCAAAGACCTTCCAATGAGTACACCACCTTCCAGTGAGTACACAGTGAATCACATGATTGTCACAGACATAAAGCTAATGTAATACAATAATGCAAACAATATTCCACAGAGGTTTGTGTAATAATTCTGAAAAGTGCCATCTCTGCTATCAGTCTGAATTGTTTAGATGTTATCAATCATTGATAAAATCAAAAGTGTTCTATAACATAGAAAAGCAAACTCTAAGCATCATTTCATAAAATAAAATATGAACGTGTCAATCATTGTCACTATATAGTTACTTTAAACAAAAGTAGACAGTTGTCAACAAGTTTTATTTTGCATTTTCACATATCAGAGAAATGGAAATAGTTCCAAATGGTATACAAAATTTACATCTAGATACAGTTATATAAATAAAAAAGTATGTAAACAGAAGGTGGCAACAAAAATCATCTTAAAAACAAACTGAACACACAACTCACAGCAAGCTAATGACACTGAATCATAAATCATCGCTCAACACAGAAATATTTCAATGTGCTTAACATGTGCAGCATTATTACTGTGTATAAAAATCGCACACAGCTGAGAAGCAGCATATCTAGAAGTTTCCAAGGTGAAACTCTCTGAGTATCAGGTATCCAAAACTCAAAAGAGCTAAATGAAAATCTTAATTTTTTTTTTTTGCAGGTGAGAAAGCCCCTCCACCCTTAGCCTGAACTCCCTCCAGTCTGAGGAGCACATTCTCCATGACTTAAATATCTATGTTTAAGCAAACGCTATGGTTGCACCACTTGAAGAAGGGAAGAAAAAAATCTCCCAAGGCAAGAAAATCAGTGCCAATGCACACTTAGAAATTATATTTCCCCTGATTTTGTATATAGAACAGTGATTTATGTTGTATTCCTCAACAACTTACACTGCTGTCACCTGACAATCAGAGAATTTCGGGTCTATATTATAACAATGAACGATCAGATGATCGAACGCTGTTATATCGACCCCTAAATCTCAAATACTCAAAACAGTGAACAACCAGAACAGCAATTTTTTTTTCTCAGGGAAAACAAAATCGCTGTTCCCAAGAAAAAACAAAAAAACCCCACTAAATAAAGTTGGGAGGGCTGTGCCAACCACATCCCCCCTACTTAAATATACCAACTCTGAGGTTGCACTACAGTGGAGGAAACAGCACAACTCGGACAGCCGGCCCAGCGATTTCTTTCCCTGGGAAAAAAATTCACTGTTCCGGCCGTTCGCTATTTTGCCGGTTCGACATTTAGTGTTCGACCTAACAGCGTTCGATCATCTGATCGTTCACTGAACTAAAGTAGACCCAGAATTTTACCTCGGCTACCTCTACATATAGCACTACTCACCTCTCTGTGTAGTAAATGCTGCATACTAACTGCATGCTAATTCACCTTCACAATAACTAAAAAGCACAATGTCTACCCTGCACAGTAAGCAGCACAACTACTGTTACAAGTTTGTGTACAGCTTCCATACAGGTAAGCAAAAACATGTTAGTTGACTAAATGCATTCAGCTATTATCCTATAAAATAAAGTTATCATTCAGCATTTTACACTACCTATTCAACCCTTTTACAAATATATCAGTACAATATGTATGTTCATATAGATTTCTCTTTAGTACATAAATGTGTGCATGTGTGAGTGTGTGTGCGTGCACATGGGGCTACTTTGAAACATCTAAAACCTATGACATCTAATTTCATAACATTGAGACCAGAACATCTAAAACCCATAACATCGAATTTCATAACATTTAGCACTACAAATCACAAGAAAATAACATCCCCTCCACATATAACGACAACAAACTACCAAACATACTTTTTACTACGTTTCTGCAGGGGGCAAGCCCCCCTGCACCCCCATGTGAGCCCGTAAATGAAATATACCAACTCCAAGATCGCACTACAGTGGGAAAAAGTTAATTTCCTAAACCCACTGTATCAAGTCCCCCTGCAGAAACATAGTAAAAAGTGTGTTTGGTAGTTTGTTGTCATTATATGTCTTTATATGTGGAGGGGATGTTATTTTCATGTGATTTGTATTGTTAGATGTTATGAAATTCAGTGTTATGGGTTTTAGATGTTTTGGGTTTTAGATGTTCTGGTCTCAATGTTATGAAATTAGATGTTATGGGTTTTAGATGTTTTGAAGGGGACCCGTGCACACACATATATCCATGCAGCACACATACACACAGCCAGAGTTCACAGACATGAACATGGTACACAGCATTTACACATCCATACGATTTGCATGAATTCTGTCAAATGTACACAATGTCAACAGCTGTTTCTGCTGTCACACATCATCGAGTACACTGATTAAATGTAATAGTTACTGGAGGGAGCTTTTCATAATTTCGCAATTATAAAGAATAAGATCACAAAGAGGGAATTTAGAACAGAACATTAATAAAGTAGAAGTTAAAAAAATAGAAGCTGAAGTTATGGAACACCTGCTAAGTGAAGGATATAGTGTAGAAAGTCTAACACAGGTTATATCACAGCATGACGGAACAATGAGTTCCCCAAGTAAGGAGAAACAGGAGGAGCAGGAGACATCTGAAGAAGAAATATGGACATAGGAAAGAGAAAGAGACTTAATATGGTGCAACATTTATGCAAAGGAGAAAGCAAAACTAATCAATACAAAAAGAGCAGCACTAAATATATTTGAAGGCAAATATAGACAAAGGCATCCAGATATGAAAAATTTTACAATACAAAAAATAAGAAAACAAAGAGGAAAAGTAGAAAAGAGGATTAGTAATGGACAAGTTAAAGAAACAGATAGTGAGGTTATGGAGTACCTGCGAAGGATTTAGTGCAGAAAATCTAACTCAGATAACATCACAGCAGGATAAAGTAATGGATTCCCAAATTAAGGAGAAACATCTGATAAGTTTCCATATGAAACCAGTACAAAAGTTCAGTTGGAGATGTACAGCAAGGGAAGGAACAGGAAACTGTGGCAACTCCGACACAATGAGTTCTCATATGAAAGAGCAACGGATGACACAAGATAAAACTGAAGAGAATACAGCACCGGAAGATGCTGTGGAACTTTCTATAGAATGCCCGCAGAAAATGGTGAGCAATGAATGTGTCCTCAGTTCAGAAGAAACTGATCTAAGAGTAGAGTTGCTGGATTTAATAGAGATGGGCAGACATATTAAGATAAATGAAAGAAATAGACTACAGAAAGTCACTAAAACCCAAAAAGTTAAAAGCTTGATAAAACAAATGAACACTGTAATTAGGATTGTTCGTAGAGATTCATGCGATATAACAGAAGTAAACAGGATATATTATTGTGCAGCTAAATTAATAACAGATAAGTCTTACCACAAAACATAGGTCAGTAAGGGAAAGGAAGGGGAGAAATCAAATGCCATCATGGAAGTATCAACAAAGAAAACTATAAAGCAATTCAGAAAAGTGGTGTCACTGTTAGAAGAGTATAGAAAAGGGAACAGTTCAATAGAAATACTCATAAAGATAGATGTGATAAAAGCATTGCGTAGTATCAGAACAGATCAGGATCTATCGTAGACTATCGCAAATAATAAACTAAAAATATCAGCACAGGCAGAAAAACTTAGAAAATATGCAGATAAACATAAAAGAAAAATACAAAATAAGCAATTTATCGATGATCCAAAATTTTTTTAGAGAATTAGGAAACAAGGCAAAGGAATTGGAATACCACCAAAAAAAGAAGAAATATATAAATTTTGGATAAATATCTATAAAGCTCCTGTGGAACATAACAAAGATGATAAGTGGATGCAAGAAGTAAAAGAGAGAATAAGAAGTTCAAATGTACAGGATATGAAATTGGATGCAGTAATAGCCAGAGAGATTAAAACAAAATTATGAAAAGCTCCTAATTGGAAAATCCCAGGCCCAGATGCAGTACCTAACTTCTGGTTGAAAGTATTAACAGCTTTACATGAAGATTTGGACATGAGTAAGAGCTATTTGTATGCACACCTAGAACAGACACAACCTGGTTAACAACATGAAACACAATGCTCCTACTTAACAGCCAACCTGCAAGCTATCCTAAAAATTATATATCAAGAACTTTCCTTCTGACGACATATACACTATACACTGGAATTGATGCTGACAGAGTTTATAGTCACTTAGAAGAAAACTCAATCAAATTTATTACAAAAGGGTAATAAAAGAAAGTCATATGGAACAAAGGACTATTTGTTGCTAAATAAGTCATAATGGAGAACTGTAAAAAGGGGAAGAATCTGAGTATGGCATGGACAGACTACAAAAAAGCATTTGACAGTATTCCACATTCGTGGATAAAAGAGTGCTAAAAATGTACAAGATGCACCCTATTAGGGTGGCCTAATGGTTAAGGTGTTTGCCTTACAAACACAAGGTACAGGGTTCGAGTCTCACAAGGGATAATTGGCTAGGCTTAAAATGGCTTGCAAGGGCAGTTAGCCTAGTACTAACCTATGAACCTACACTGATCGGATTACATTACAGTGACCATGAAGCAGTGGAAAACCACTTTGCAGTTGAGCCTTAATTCCAGGGATAAAAATTCAAAGGGGGATATTCCAGGGGTGACTCTTTGTCACTGCTGCTCTTTTGTCTTGCCCTTAACTCATTAAGCCGTCTGCATAACAGATTAAGTCATGGCTATAATTTGACTATCAGAAAACAACAAAGTATAAAGACTTCTCATCATCTTTTTGTGGATGATTTAAAACTGTATAGTTCATCAGATGAGGAACTGAAAATACAGCTGCAAGTGGTCAAAACTTTTTCAGATGATATAAGAATGTCATTGGTCTTGATAAATGTGTAAAAGAAACCTTTAAAGTAGAAAAGCTGCAGCATCAAGAAAACATCAGTTTGGGAAAGGAATGTGATATAAAAGAACCTGAGCAAGAGGGAGTGTATAAATATCTGGGAATTGATGAAGGATCAACAATAAAATATTAACAAATGTGAATAAAACTTAGTAAGGAATATTTTAGAAGACTAAAATTAATACTGAAAACAGAGTTGACATTTAGGAACAAAGTCCAAGCTATAAATCAATTTGTTCTTCCTGTCCTAACTTACAGATATGAAGTAATTGACTGGCCCCAAAAGTTGTCGGATAGGTTAGACAGGAAAACAAGAAGGATGCTTTATGCTCATCAAATGATTTATAAAAGTTAGTGTATACCAAGACTATACATTTCCCATTCTGCAGGAGGTTTGGGCTTCCTCAAAATTGATTGCATGTGTAGACCTGCAATTGTAGGAATGAATACATATCTGCTGACCTCACAAGACCCAAATATAGTGAAAGTTTTGAAACATGAGGAGAATAAGTCTAAGATGACTTCCCTGTCTAGGTTATCAGAAGCATATCAGCGTCAAGTGGGAATGGAAATCAAACCAGAAGTAAATAAAAATCAGGCAGCAACTCAGTGTGTCAAAAAAACAAAAGAAAGAATATGAGGTGAAGGATAAGATGAGAAGGCAAAAAATTTGGAAAATGCATAAATATAGCCGCAAGTATAGAAAACTCTTGGAACAACCTCACGTTGCTCAGGATCAGACTCAGGAATGGTTAAGGAGAGGTGAAATTAAACCAACAGACGAAAGGCTAATATTGGTGGCCCAGGATAGTGGACTATGTACACGTTGGTTTACAAAGGCCATTGAACATGTGGGAGAAACAGACAAATGTAGGTTTTCTAAAACAGAATTGGAAAAGGTTATACATCTTGTTGCTGATTGTGATATACTAATGGCAGAAGGACTTTATACTGAAAGGCATAATAATGTGGCAAGACTGTTGCACTGGGGATTGTGCAAACATAATATTGAAGTAGCTGAAAAACACTGGAAGCATAAGCCACAAACTATTATAGAAAAGAATGACGTTTATATCACATGGGATCACCCATTACCAACAGTTCAAAAACAGATGAGAGAAAACCAAATATAGTAGTCCATGAAAAGAAGACAAAAGTAGCATTGATGATTGCAATTGCTACACCTGGTGACTGCAATGTCTTATGTACAGAGAGACACAAAGTCACAAAATACCAGGATTTGCAGGCAGAAACAAGGGCAATATGGAAGAAGGATATCCAAACCATTCCAGTAGCAGTAAGAGCAATGGGTCTTATAAAAATAATTTACAATTTTACTTAGATATGTTACTGATATATACAACTCCATACATATTGCAGAAGGAGTCATTACTGGGCACATTGTGGGTGCTGCGAAGAGCAGTTTTGGCTAGCATCAAGGATTGAAACAATACTAATTTCATGATCTTTAATCATACATTGACTTTGGAATGGAGTCCATTCCCATCATGGTATTAGAAACTCAAAACACTTCAAGAAATTAAATATAACAGTTACTGGAGGGAGCTTTTTATGAGGAAATGTACACATGATAATGGTAAGTGGTGGTGAGACTGTGTGTGTGTGTGTGTGTGTGTGTGTGTGTGTGTGTGTGTGTGTGTGTGTGAATGCTTTCAGGTTAGGGTTAGAGTAATGGCTAAGGAAGGGGACATATTTTTTGTTGTGCATGTCTGCTATTGTGGTGAACTGTGTTTGTGTGTCATGTTTTGGGGTAATGCTAGAAAAAGTTTTTTTTATTAGTATAATAAGTAAGTTTGTGGTTAAGGCAAGGGTAGGGTTAGAACATATGAGTATGAGGCGCAGTGGGGAGAAAAACCTTATGGACAGGACTGCCCATTGTGGCTTTTTTTCCTGGAACCCATGTTTGGTTCAGGACAACCTACAATGTACAAGGGATTTCAATCTGTAAATATAAAGAGTGTATTAGACACTGATTCTGCAATGGTTACCTTGATTTATAGAGTTGCTACATATAGTCTGCTGTATATGGTTTACATTCTTCTTATAAATGATACTAGATTGGACAAACAGCACAACATATTTAGATACAGATACAATACATTGAAAATATTAAACACGTTGCTGAGACAACAATATTGTTCATAATAAAACACTGATATGTTAATGTTTTATTATGTACCACTGCTTTAATGATGACTTATATTTGAATGTGTTATCTTTAGTATTAAAAAAGAAGACATAGTTTATATTCATATTTAATAAATCATATATTGTAGATACAATCTTACTGGTTTTAGCATCCTGTTAAGATGGGTTCCATTCTTCAGTTTTATTTATAACCATGGAAGTAATCTAAATGAGTTGCTAATGTCATTTTATCTGTTATAAAAGACTGTATTTAGTGCTCCAAGCTACCAAGTTGCACTTCAGTTGGATTACTTATTGTTAGCAATCAATTGGGGTGATTTAATTTTGAAGAACTATCTAGACTGGTTTCAATATTCTTCCTTTTTTATTATAAGAAGAAACTTTCAGGATGTTGAATTCTTACATTACCAAATAAGAAAAGAGACTTTATCCAGCATTTGATTTGGGAGCTTCTACAGATGCTGAAACTGGAACATTCACTAATTCTGCACAAAACATGAAGACTTTCATTAATGAATTAAATTTTTATGCTTAAAAAGAAATAAATTATTTCAGTGCAATGCTATTTATTTCATCAAATAACTTCCCATGATCTCAGAATCACTGTGAAACCTTGCCTTTATTGAAACAGGGATCTTTAATTTGCTTCCTGGAATTAAAAAAAGGTGGAGTGCGATAAGCATGTACAACTTAATGCGAAAATCAGAGTGCTCTTTTCAAAAATTAATTAAAAAAATTGTTTGATGATTTATAGCAATATGAAACTAAAACAGACACTTAGAAGCACCAAAAATGCATATGTCTCTCAAGGCATTTGAAGGGGGTAAACATTTTCCTTGACATGAAAAACATTTCTCTTACTGGCCTACCATTGGGCATCCTGAGAAG
This sequence comes from Protopterus annectens, assembly GCF_019279795.1. Classification (NCBI taxonomy): domain Eukaryota; kingdom Metazoa; phylum Chordata; order Ceratodontiformes; family Protopteridae; genus Protopterus; species Protopterus annectens. Next base: position 1,178,822,679 of record NC_056731.1, on the reverse strand, counting down.
ATGCAGAAACAGAATACAGTGCAATAAAAAACTGAAGTTACACCAACTGGAAATTATACTGTGAGAACAGAAAATAATCATAGAAACCAACAAACTTTTGCCAACAGAAATTGGGTGATACACCCACTGGAAGAATTTTAAGTACTGCCAAAAATCAGCATAACAAACTATTTTTACCAAGGAAAATGGCAATTTAACTAAATTTCTGTGAAGTTTATCAGGATATTCTTAAAGTGAACTTGATTCCTTCAAGACAGCATCCATATTTTATAAAGCACTAAAACATGATCGTATGTTATTGTTTAAAAATGTTCCAATTATGTCGTTGGTTATAATTTATCCAATGATTAATGGAATGCCTTGAAAATGTTATTTCAAGATGAGAATATTATTATAAAGCCAGCAGATAAGAGTGGTAATGTAGAGGTCATATCAAAGGATTTCTATATAAGTGTAATGTTATACGTTGTTGAATAACACTGAGGATTATATGAGATGATTTATTTGCCCTTTGGGTTGAGTACAGCAATAATTAAGGGAGTTATTGAAAACAGCTGTTAGAATGGACATGTTATCTGAGAAGATTGGAGACAACACCCTTATTTTTTACCCATCCTAAAATCTATAAAATAATCTTTGGTTGCCACAGAGAAGAGCTATTATCTCTGAAATGGGTATCCCTTTGGAAGACTTCAGATGTGTACATGATTTCCTGCTTTAGACATATGCTTCCTTCATGAATTAGAGATACCAGAGATTTCATTAGGGAATCACATAATATAAAATGGCAGGACAAGTTTTTATTTGTGATAATTGATTTTTGTCAGTCTTCACATTTCTGTTCAAAACAGACATGGCTTGCAAGCAATTTCTTTTTTTTTCTCTTCAGGTTACATAACTCTATTATTTTGTTAATGGGTTTTGTCTTGTAAATCATTATTTTGTACTTTAATGGAAAGCATTTTCTCTATATATGAGCAGAGTTTATCCTGAGCTATGTGAACTGACTTATAGACATTTATTTATTTATTTATTTACAGTTTGTTTGCCAGGATAATCCATTGGGCCACGAGGAGCCCATTTTCAATGCAGTCCTGGGGAGAGAAGCTACAGAAAATTACAAATTACAGATTTAACATGAGTAAGTTATTAAAGAAATGTAATGTGCACAAATGAAACAAAATTAAACAAATAGAAAAACACATATTAGTAGAGTGCACATATTAGTACAATGCAATAAGAGTAATATTTACAAATAGTCAAAGTTTTTAACAGTTTAACATATTAGCGCAATAGTCAAAGTTTTTAACAGTTTAACATATTAGCGCAATGCAATAACAGAAACAGTCTAAATTTTGTAACAGTTATGCTAATTCATACAGTTAATTTCTAGGATACTGAACTGTACCATTCTAGGAGTTATGTTAATTCCTAGAGTTTATTAGGTGTACAAAACAATGGGAGGCTATTGTGAATTATAGCTTATACAGGGTAGCTATAGTGTAGGAAGATTGTCTGGGGTGGCAGCAAGAGCATTCCCATAGTGAAGTTAGGTGTGTGTGTGAAGTAAGGTTTTGAATGAAGAGAGGCTGCTGGTGGTGTGGATGAGAGGTGGGAGGGAATTCCAATGGCATGCTAGAGAGAAGGACATTAGATGTTTGCCTGGTGGACGGGCAGGTTTATGTAGTTCAATTAGATTTTGGGAATTAGATCTCAAAAGTCTGTTTGGTTGGTGCATTTTAAAAGTGGTGGCAAGAAAGGGACAGAGAGAGGGGGTGAAAATAAGTTTGTGTGATTGGACAAGTTGAATATAGATGAGGTAACTGGATAGCTCAAGCCAATTCAGTTGGTGTAGGGCAGTGCAGTGATGGGAAGCATACCTCTCAACCTGGAAACATCAAAAATCTAGACAAGGCCCAGGAAAATAGGTACAAATCTGTATGCTGATTAACATATAATTTGCATACATAATTACATAACCCCACCCACTCCAATAAAATTGTGGGATACCAACTTTCTAACGCAAACCGAAGAACAGACAACTAAAATATGGCACCAGAGTCCCCCTGCAGCCATTCCAATGTCCCATTACCTGGCGATTTTGCCCCTTTTACCATAAACACTAATGTGTGCATACTGTTTTACTTCTACAATGATTATTTGGATTTTATTTTTACATTTTGTAGCAAAACAGTTCACAAACACTAATAGACATCTGCTAAACAAAGCAATACTGTCTCACAATGAAAATAGACTTGGTATTAAAACTTCTCTGCCTTTAAAACTCATATTCATTGAAACACCATTGAAACCCACACCACATCCAAAGAAAATGCATCTGGCCAGTGGTGGATAAAGATTACCTTTGGACTGTTTTCAAATCATTGGCCGCTTGCACACAAAACAAGAAACATACATGTGTTCTTTTCTTTAATATACCTTCCTGACTTTATTAAGTTATATTCCTTGTATAATACAGCACACTTGTTAGACAGAGCGCATTTTAAATTTTTTCTTGGAACATTTTTCCACTAGGCTGTACTGTAGGCAATGAAACAAGATGCATGAACCAATAATGACAACACTGCCCAATTCAGAACATTTTCATCATAAAAGTCTACTTCCACACCCACACTATAAATACAATGACAGTAGTGTAAGCCATAGGCATCTTGCACAGCTTCTCACATTTATTTTCAATTTCAGTTTTTTTTTTTGGTGGGGGGAGGTCAAAAACCAGGGACACAATTTAAACATTGCGTGTATAATTTTGGAAAGTTGCTAGAATAAAATGTTGTGTTACCATTATGCATGTCTCTGGCAAGTGTTGAACCCAGGACCCTATGCACTACAGTCAGAGCAACATACCACTATGCCAAATCAGCAGTTTCCCGAAACATAGGAAGACTGAAACTTAATGGCTATCAATTCAGTTTTCACTTCTCACCATAGCTCTCAACATTTAGCACAAAAAACCTGGACAAACAAAGCCAATAATGGGGCAATACAAATTCAGTTCTCACTTCTCACCATAGCTCTCAACTCTTTGAACAAAAAACCTGGACAAAGCTCACAAGTGGTGGTGGCTAGGGACTTACCAGGGACACATTTTAAACATTGCATGTATAATTTTGGAAAGTTGCTAGAATAAAATGTTGTGTTACCACCATGCATTTCACTGGCAAGTCTTGAACCCAGGACCCTCTGCACTACAGTGAGAGCAACATACCACTATGCCAAATCAGCAGTTTCCTAAAAAATAGGAAGACTGAAACTTAATGGCTATCATTTAGTGAATTCAGTTCTCACTTCTCACCATAGCTCTCAACTCTTAGCACAAAAAAATTGGACAAACAAGAAAGCCAATAATAGGGAATATGAGTTCTGCTCTCACTCCTCACTATAGCTCTGAACTCTTAGCACAAAACATCTGGACAAAGCTTGGAAATGGTGGTGGCTAGGGACTTTAGGCTCTTTTTATCCTGTACTGATGGTACAGGGTTTGACCCTGAATACCTCTAGCCACCAGGTGTATTACATGGGGGCATTTTCACACACACACACACACACACACACACACACACACACATACTACACTCATTTCCTTACATGAGTTTTCCAGATACACACACTTCATTTCCTTACTTGAGTCTTCCAGACACACAGAATTTCCTTACTTGAGTCTTCCAAAACAAGTGGTGCTGCCGTTAATCCATTCCTGCTCGCATTTGCAGCCTGATAATCCATTATCCATTCCTGCTTGCATTTGCAGCCAGACCAGCCAGAAATGATGATGTGATCTCCTTGAGTTCAATTCCAAATGGGCTGGTAGCCCTGATGGAGCTGACATCATCGTGCACATGATCAGCTCCAACAGTGCGTTATTCGAAAAAATAAATAAATAAATAAAAAAAATCGGAAATGAAGGGGTGCCACTCAGGAATTGTGGCACCGCTTTATTTGGACCCCAAAACTTGGTAAAAACCAAGTAATTCAGTATGGTTGGGAGATATGATGGGAAGTGGATCTATGGCTAGTTGCAAATTTTGTTATTTTATTATAGCAAGAGGAGAGTTTAGTCTTGAGGGAGGATTGCAGCTTAGTAAGGATAAAGGTGCCGTATAGGAAGGATGGGATAAGGTAAGTGTTGGCGAGGGTGAGCCTAGTGGAGGGAGAGATGTTACGGTTGTGGCAGTAAAGCATGCCTATTTTTTTGTGTGTTTCTTTGATATTTACTTGTAAATGATTATCAAACTTTAGCTGGTCATCGATCAGGACTCCTAGTAGTTTAGCATTAGAGACTATTTCGAGAGGAGTATTATTTTGACTGGTGACTGAGAATGAGGTTTTATCTAGGCTGGTGGTTTTGGAAACTGTAAATATCATGAGTTTAGTTTTAGCAGCATTGAGTGCTAGTTGGTTGTCCATCTTCCATTGCTCAGTGGAGGAGAAGGCATCTTGGGTTAATTTAACTAGAGTGGGCATAGAAGAGGCAGAGCAGATTATTCTTGAATCGTCGGGATATTGGACAAAGTTGGCATTTGGGATGGCTTGGTAGAAATCGTTTATGAATATATTGAATAGAAGGGGCCTAAAACTGAACCCTGTGGGACACCTGTGGGAGTATTGAGAAAAGGGGAGGTGGCTTTTTTCCATCTGACTGCTTGTTGCCTGTTTGAGAGGTAACTGGTAAACCAGTTAATAGAGGAGTGGGATAGATTTAGTTTGGAAAGTTTAGTGAAAAGAAGGTTATGAGAGATAGTGTTGAATGCCTTAGAGAGGTCAAGGAGGAGAGTGGACACAATGTGGCCAGGGTCACAGGTGTTATTAACTGTTTCTAGGAAGGAGAAGAGAGCTGTGGTAGTGCTGTGGCTGGATCTGAAACCATGTTGAATAGGGGTTAGAAGTTGGTTGTTTATGAGGTAAGGTAGAAGTTGTAGATGGATGCATTTTTCGAGAAGTTTAGAAATGGGGGATAAGATAGCAATAGGTCGAAAGTTTGTGATATTATTGTTATTACCACCTTTATGGAGTGGAATAATAAAGGCCTTTTTCCAGAGCTGGAGAACTTGACATTCAGCAATAGATCAATTTATAAGAATGCAGATAGGATGCCTTCTGTGGAAACTTTTAAGAAATATGAGGGTATATCATCAGGGGCATTGGAGCCGGGTTTCAATGTTAGTAGAAGTTTTTTTATGGTGGCTGTAGGGATGGGGTTGAAGGAGAAAGGAGGAGGTTGGGAGCAGGAAATGCTAGGGGAGGGAGGGAGAGGGAGAAATAAGGGTGGGGAAACTGAATGGGAAGTGAAGGATGATGGAAGTTTACTTATGGAATTGATAAAGACAGTGTTAAAATGGGTGGCTAAGTCCAAGTCAGAGGCATCAGGATCAGGGCAGGGGTTTTCTTTTTTGCCAGGATTGAGAAGGCATGCTTGAAGAGATACATTTCTATGAAGACTTTTTTGTGAATAATGTTGATTTTCACAGATGTTATATTGATGATTGATAGATTGATTGGTTATATTTGCTGATTGATTTGACTAATTGATTACTATTAAAGGTCCCAAAGAAGAGGTTGAAGCACTATTTGATCATGTTTGGCCAATGTTTTAAATATTTCCTTTTACTTTTAGACTGCTAGGTCAGCAAACCGAATTTTCAGATGTTGGGTTGGTTCAGGTTGAAACCATGCATAACACCATCTACAAAAAACATACTTCAAGCTTTCTTTATGCTGCTAGTGGTTACCCACAGCATCTTATTGAGTCCCACTAGTATGGCAAGTCCCTTCAGGCTAGAAGATTGTGTGCAGAAGATAATTAATTTGCACATTTTGCCCAAGGTTTTGTAACAAGGCTTAGCTACAAGGGTACAATGAGGAGAATTCGCAATCATCTTTACATAGGGTGGTAGATGTGCTTGCTTGCTTCAAAAATGCAGCTGCTAAAGGAGAAAAGTTTCTAAAATCATAGACAAGGAAGACATCTACTTTGTAACGTGTAATGCAGTCACTGGTGAGAGCATAGCTAAAGTTTTGAGAAAGCATTGGCATTTTAATACCATTAAAGGCATCTTGTAAGGGGCAGTTAACAATACCTACAAAAATCTTCAGTAGGAGCTCAGTTAACTTTGTGGACAGAGTTGACCATTCTGTTTTTTTTCGGATCCCAAGGATGGTTCTGGAGAACTTACAGCATACAAGAAATGTTTAGGTTGTATATAATCCCACTGCATTCAGAGCATGATTTGCAATGAGGAAGAGAAAGCTGCAGAATTAGCTGTGGAATCTGAAAAACATAATTGCTGAACATAGAATGTGTACTCCCCTCAATATGTGAACATATTCTCAAAAGCGATAAGATGAGAAAAGCAGAATGCCACTTTAAGGGGGTCTTTGCATTGTATATATCTATTTTTGATCAAAATAAGAGTGGTATTGGGAGCATAGTACAGTAGGAAAATCAAGGCAACCTCAGAGAAACATGCAAGGGAAACAGGTAAGGAAAACAGGTGATGGGCAAGGGGAAGAAGGGCAATATTTTTTTGTGGTAAAGGCACTCATTTTTTTCAAGAGGAAAAACAGAGAAGGATGTAAGAAGGTGAAGGCATGGTTAAAGATTGAGGGTAGATAACAGGTGCAAAAGAAAATATGCAGAAGAGGCAACAAAAAAGGGAGGGTGTGGACAGGATGAGGAATATGGTGGATATGGCCTTCTATTCTGCCTCGCCCATGTCATCGCCAAGGAGAGGTCAAGCAGCACCCTGTTAATCCTCCTTACTGTGTCCTAGCTGAAATGTTTCTGGCAGGGTTAGGCAGGAAATAACTCTACTAGTTATAAGACAGGAGTCCTAGGTGCTCAATGTGGGCATCCATCTGCCAGTCTTTCAGATACCCTGGTACCTCTGCCAGCTCTGTGTGGGATGACACACCACCCACCTCTGTCAAAGTCATAGCTGGCAGTAACTACTCTCTCAACTGGTGAAGCACCATCAGGGGCAGGGGAAGATAGTATCTTACTCTCCTTTGTTTCAGTTGCTGGAGTGGCAACTGGCTGAGGGACAAATCCAGAAGGCTGTCTGAGCTCATGGAGGATGGGAGATGGAGCCAAGCCATGCTACTGGCACTGCCATGGCAGCTCCTGTCAACAATAGTAAAATAAGAGGAGAGAAATAACAGAACAAACTGATATAAAAGGTTTTAAAAATAAATCATGGTCACAAAGAAGGGAAGAAAGAGGAAATAATTATATTAAAGTAATGCATGACTTGTATAACAGAATGTTAAAATTATATATCTGCCAGGCTAAAATAATTACATCAGCAAAAAAGGTAAAAAAAAAATAAAAGAGTATGAAGTGCGGTACAGTAGTCTGACAACCGAGGATGATATGTTATAATGTTTTATTAAACAAGGTGCTCAGAGGCAGAAATCTTCAGGGTATTATACCTCACCATACTGCAATGTACAGTTGTAGTACTGCTACTTTGGAGTAATTAGTCCAACAGATGAAGTAATTAGTATTGCTACTTTACCTACAATGTGCTGGAGCATCATTCTATCAGGGATGATTATCTGCCTTTCTGTACCTATCACTCACTGCACCACTGGCATGTGTGTACAGGCCTACCATTGAAGGGGGGTGCACGCACTCTACTAATTGATAAGCCTGCATCAGGAGCCCCTATACATGTCAATAGTAATACCTGCAACGTTTACCATAACAAAGCTTCCCACTGTATATTTATGGATATGCAAGCAACTTTCTCAGAAATGGTGCAATAAAAAATATTTCAATAAAGAAAGTGAATGACATATACACTCCTGGGGATGGGACAATGCTTCATTCTCCTCCAGAATAGGAGACTATTTTTCTAAGTAGCCTACTGAGTTTTGAAAAGAAATGAAAACATTTAGCTACATGCCTTCAATGTTTTAATCAGGGATCAAAACATCTGCAAAGCATGCAGTGCGATACTTACAATACATCTTAGATACCCCTACTCTGACTTCTTCTTTCTATCAGCACAGAAGGTCAGGATGGCACCCCTGCAGGTCACTGTAGTGGTGCCTGCACTGTTCAGTAGAGCAAGGTATGCCAGTGGCATCAGTGACATCCCTGGCAAAACTGTGCCTGGTATCTACCTTATACTGGGTGCTCACAGAGGCACCTCAAAGTAGGAGCACTTAATAGTCCTTGTGCAATAAATAAGAAAAGATTTTTGATTCCTTACTGCACCATGGGGGCACCCTACCAGAAAAGTGTCATCAGAAGCCACAGCCATACTATAGGACTCATTCCAGAGAATAACGGCTGGCATTTCGTGGTTACATCTGCTTCCATTTTGGCAACTGATGCACAACATATCAGTAGCATGACTGTTGGGGTACAAAACAGGTACTATTAACATTAATGGTATTCCAGCTTGACATAAAAGTGTTTGAAATGGTACAACATAGATGCATTAGCTGTATGAACTTAAACATTTGATCTAGTTATAGTTCTATAGTGCTTTCATTGACTGCAAGAGCATGTTAGCACAGCTACTACATGTAGAAAAAGTGATTAAGAAAGATTGATGAGTAAGGTCCCCATTTACACATTCACTGAGCTTAGAGCCTTGAACCTATGCGACTGAAACCCTATCAGCTCTAAGAACCTCATCACACTATGGAAAACAATGTGAAGCACCATTAAGGCAATCTGCTTCACCCGTGTGAATGGTTTAGGACAAGAAGGAAAGAAGCATTACTGGCTTTGTAAGACCTGATTTATCATTAGTTTTCCCTTTGTTGGTCCGCCTTGTACAAAAGTCCAATGAATATAACTTTTATGGTAGTGGAAACATTTTTACCCTACTGCTGCAGAGAGAAGTGCAATTAAAGAATATTTGCTAATGAAAGAATGAGGTTAATTCGAGTCAGACAGCTGGCAGGGAAGACTGACCATTACTCTTTTGAACTGCCTTGTAATGCGTTGTGCAGTGTACAGCAAGAGATTATAGAACTGATAGGGGTGTGCCGCTATTATTGTAGGTGTGTGTGTGTGTGTGTGTGTGTGTGTGTGTGTGTGTGTGTGTGTGTGTGTGTGTGTGTGTGGCTGGGTATGACCATTCATACTGCAGCAGTAGCACACTTAAACTTTTGGAATCTTTGCACAATGAAGCAGAATATCTGCAGGTACTGATTATGTGAATCCTTATAAGCAAACTGGATGTAAATGCTTTAGATACCTCACCATTCTACCATCACCTGGTATAACCTACCTCCAGCGTGCCATATGTTGAAATTTATTACATTTTAAGTACCTTGCTTCTAAGTGTTTGTAAATTGTTTGGATTTGTTTAATATTCTATACATTTTCTGTAATTATAAATGTGTACCAAACTTTTTTTGTGATATATAATTCTGTTTGTTCATGACTATACATGTTACTTCATCTTGTACTCTTGGGTTGGAAGAAAAGTGTCTTCAGACCAGCCTGCCTACCTGGTTACAAAATAGTAAATAAATAAATGGATGCCTACTCTGATCTCTTGTAGAGTAACATGATGTACTGCTGAAGAACAGAATGCATGCTGGATACAGCATTACAGGACTGCATTTTTGGGGGAAGGGGACTATGGCACTGGCAGTATTTGTGACAATGATGATGTTAGACCAGTATTTCTACTGATATATATATTGACAGAAGTCTACCCAGCACAGCATAAGTAGTCATATGCAGAGTGTATGGCATTTCAAAGCTAACCCTATCCATGTACTCGCAAAGTGTATTTTTTTCTCCACAGGATAATGCCCAGCAAGGCAAAGAATGGAAATGCAACTGCTACCACGTGGAAAGTGAAATCTTGCTGCAGGCCCTTCATCTCCATGGCTGATAGATGTTCAGCCAAAAATCATGTGACTGGCCTCTTCCATGAACATTCGTGGCAGGATGTAGTCAATGATATAAATACTGTCAATGATCAAGGCAGGACCTAAGAACAAGTCCACTGGCACTGATGGACATAATCAGAGATGTACAGAAACATGCTGTCCATCATGGCTGTAGGTAGCCTATTGGTTGAACCACCCTTAACTGAGATGGAAGAGCTCCTTGCTTCTCTGTTTGGGGGAATCAAACTAATCCCTATACCATGGTGGTGTGTCAGACTTTGGTGCAGTGCTGTGTACTGCTCCAAGAAACTCTATTAAAGATGGTCCAGGTGTGTGACAGTAGGCTTGAGGCAAGTGCATACACTTAAATGTTGTACTTATGTGCATATCACTTAATCTATGTTTTTCTGTTGTTTAGGAATATCAAGGCTACAAACAGCTTGCACAAGGTAAGGTTTATCCTTTTAAGTTCTACCATTATTTACATTAATTATTATTCCTGCACTGGGAACAAATTAAAGGTGATAAGTCTTACTTTTTGTGGGTATTTTAATTTGGTGTCTTCAGAACTGTCACGCTCTATCATTGTGAATATGAAACTGTCCAATGTTAGAGACAAGTCTAACTCTGACAATGCTGGGTGGTGACCAGCTGGTATGGTCAGGAAACCCTGTGTGTGTGTGTGTGTGTGTGTGTGTGTGTGTGTGTGTGTGTGTGTGTGTGTGTGTGTGTGTGTGTGTGTGTGTGTGTGTGTGTGTGCGTGTGTGTGTTGGATACAAGTATTGTGGATTGTGCATCCTCAGCTCATTCTCTGGGCATGACCACTGTGCCTGTGAAACCCACAAGACATTCAAAATTTCAGTGAAGGGCAGGTTGTCACTGACAATTCTAAATGGGAAGGTTTGTCTCCCTCTATGGCATAGCTCTTAATGTCTGCTGCAGGCAGTACAGAGCATGGAGAAGACAGGGCTGGCTGGTATATTGGTAATCATAGATGCCTTGATTAATGATCCCCACCTGAACTAGCTGACTCAATGTATGCAAGACAGTGAATGTGCAAGGCCATTATAGAAGCACAGACTAGCAATACCTCAGTCATTACAAAGATAGTATGTGTTTTACAGGGTAGAGGTGATGATCTGAGGGAGTGTATGTCCTGTATATGTGACTTCCTAGACATGTTCTTTCACCTGCTGTCACTACTAAAGCACTCCATTTCTCAGAGGACATGTGGTAGACATGTGTCCCTTACTTGCTTTAAACCTGGCTCTAGTATTGATGTCCATCATGGATGTAGGAGGCCCAGGCCAAGCACATGCAGTACCAGCACCTTCACCCCAACCTCTTGTGCGCAGGTGCAGACTGGCAGATGATGACTGTGAGGGTGTGGCACTCGTGCCTATGACACGTCTTGTACTGCCCTTCACTCACTCATGCAGTACACCTACCTCTAGGCAAAGACTTCTTACTGCCTATGAGTGGAGGCAGCTCCAGTAGATGATGTATGCCTGGGATGCTCACATGTATTCTATGGGTGCCCTGGACCTGTCCATAAGACCCCATCATAGTGTGCAACATTTACTGCAGCTGTAACCTAGCAGATGCACACACAAGGATCCAGTTCCATATACTGCCACACCCAGTGATAGTGGCCTCACCAAAGGAATTTTACATAAGGCCTTAACCCAATGAATGTTATACATACACTGTACAAAGTTTATTACAATTAGAACAGCATGCATACACACCTGTTTCCTTGAGTTAAACACCACACATGGTGTTTCCACCTCCACCAGTGCAAACAATGATAAGTGTGGCCTGTCCCTTGTACTTTTTTACTTAGGTTGCCTATGTCTGATGCCCAGTGTGGACAGTCTATGCATCAAAAAAAATAGTCTGAGCCTAGGTTTACATGCAAAACTGTCACTGTTGTGTATATGCTTTAAACTAGTCCAAAACCATGAGCCAGGCACTGTCTCTTGGCCAGTAGAGGGGTATACTGTGCCCACCTTCATCTATTATGATCATCCCCTACTGTTTCATCCTCCAATGCCTCCTTATCCAGCTCACCCTCTTTGGCCAGGTGAAATGGGAGGTAATTGTCCTGCATATGCCCTTCTTCCTGAAATTGCTTTCTCAGTATTATTTTAAGTAACACTGCATGCACAGAGAACATCTTTGTACATCTGCTGGGGCATATTGTAGATAAATCCAGGCAGCAAAAGCATGTCTTCAGCAGCCCAAACACATGCCCCAAAATGACACAGGTTTGTGACACGATATAGTTATATCCATTCAGAAGCATAGCTAGGGCAGGGTGAAAGAGGCAATTTCCCTCTCTTTTTTTTCTGGCTCTTCAACGGAGGAGCTAGCTGGGGGGGGGGCATGGATATACTAAATGTTTTTTTTTTTTTTTTGCTCTTCAGTTGAAAAACTACAGGGGTTGGCTTGTGGTATTGGCACAGGGCACTGATTGACCGAGCTACACCTCTGTGTCCATTGTCTGTGACAGTCAGTAGATTTCTGATTGGTGTCACCAATCACAGCTCCAGGGCATATTGGCATCACCAATGAAATGTGTCTGGGGGAAGTTATCCCTCACAAACCATTGATTCCATTCACACATGTCATATTGTGGGAGTCATGGGTACTACCTAGGTGGTCTGCAGAGACATTGTAGATTATACCCTGTGCATTACAGACCACCTAGCAGAGGATGGAGTAAGTATGGTTCACATACCTTCTTCCCATCTCACCAGATAGTGGCCTTTATTTCATTGTGAGTACAGCCTATGGCTCACATTACCTCAAATTAATGAGCTGTATCATATAAATCCTACATTGTGTTGTCTCTCTCTCTCTCTCTCTGCAGTGGTACAAGGAAACCACATATGCTTCCCCATATGCGGTATCAAGGCATCAAGTGCTGGTGGGATATGCTCACTGTGTTCTCTGTTGGTTGCTAGAATGTCCTTGTAGCTAACATTCTCAGAATAACATGAACCATTGGAATGGGTGCTTCACATCTTGTCAAGCTCCTTCATAGTAACTCTGTCTACAAGGTAGTCACCTGTAATTTAAGTGTCATGAAGGGCATGAAACGTTAAGCATGGTCAAATAACTTGGGACCTGTGAGGGCAATGACGTACACCATAACTATCTGCAACCGTTACAGCCTGTTGTATATATACATTTGTTAAAGTTGCAGCAACCCTTAACATCATTCCACTATTGTCTTCCTGAAACTCTGAGATTTTGTACTGCAAAATTCACCTCAGGTAGCACCTCAAACTGAATATTTTATATATTTTAAACTAAAACAATAAGTGAGAAGGGCACACTGAAAAACCAATCAGTAAAAACTAAATGAAAACTCCAGCCAAGCTGGAACTTCCAATGAGTGGAAGGAATGATGAGGGTCATTTGTATATTTCCCATGGGCCTCTGATTGAAGAGGTTTGAGAGGTCACTCATTGGAAGTTCCAGCTTGGCTGGAGTTTTCATTTAGTTTTTACTGTTTTTTCAGTATGACCTTCTCACTTATTGTTTTAGTTTTTCATTTGGGATATTTTGCAGTCACCCTAATGATAATGGACATCAGTTGGGTATAACAGCTCTGTTTTTCTTATGCTTAGTCAAATACTCTGCTTGTGCTGTGCTGATGAGGTCATAACAAGGCCGAAATTTGCATATCCACAGCTAGTGGGGTTTGACTTTATTGGCCTGAAATTATCCATTATCATTCACTGATAGTTTTTCCATCCTCTACTGACCACTTTGATCTTATTTTCCCATATCCCACTGTACTTCCTAGCTTTCTCATTAACTCTCTATTAACTCATATCTACCTGCAAACACCCCTTCCGGTCTGTACCTGACTAACCCTATCCCTGCTCCTCCCCCTCCCTCCTGAACTTCCTCCTGGAAGCTTTAAAGTCCCTCCTAACCTCAGGGGTTTACACTGAGCTTACTTTATCCAAAACGCTAACTATTGGGTGTATGTCTCCATACATACTTTTTATCTCAAGCTGTGTATATTGACTGTACAAGTTTAAATGTAAGTGTATATCGACTGTACAAGTTTAAAAGCTTTTTGAATCAGATACAACTTAATATTTGCGTACTACCTGCTATTATGATGCAAACTGCCGCTACAGTGTTACATATTACTTAGACTTGTTATGTGAGCTAAACGTAGCTAACTGTCTGTGTAAACACATATATCTGCTTTTCCTAAGATTTATAGATGTTTACCTTACTGTGACTGTGCTAGTTCAGTAGTTGCGACTAATGCTACGTAAGTTTAGATAGTTGGTTCTACTTTTAGGCACAAATGTTTAATCACCTGTACGGTTCTGAACTATGCAAATAATCCTGCTATGGAACTAACCCCTAAATCCACATAACTGGTAATGTCTTTAAGCATTGTCACTGTCTTAATTTCAATTTAACTCCTGCTGCTTTTGGTTATATGTATTTAAAAGATCTTGGCACTGCTCTGCCCTTTTAAAGAACTTTTATGCACAACGGAGCAACAGTACAGTGTTTTAGCTTTTAAATAGGTTTTAGAATCATAACGCTGTTTTTTATTTACTGCTGTATATATTGCGATTTTTACCCGCCATTTAGTTGAACTGCTGTATATATTGCAATTTTTACCCGCCATTTAGTGGAACTCACATGTAAAACAGAGTGCCCTTACACGCTCAGACTTGGCCTCAATCCAGTCAGCCAAAGGCAACCCAAATTTGTAGCTTATACAAGCTTACCCTCCATTTGTTTAAATGCGTACTCTAAGGGCTGACTAGACCACTTTAGGCGGCAACCTATACTAATAGAATTTCAGGTAGTACTCCCCACTGTGGAGCGAAAACTTCAAGGGTATCCTACGCCACTTAACACTAGCAAACTGATTTATGTGTGTAGCCTAAACTCATGTATTTGTTCTACTCAATATAATTGTTCATGCCTGACTGCAACTATTACTTTATGTGATTTATTTTAAGTTATGTACTATTACTATCTGTTTATCCTTACTGCTCTATGTATATAGTGTTATTTACTGCTTTAATATAACTTACTTTCTCATTTTATCTTCTGTTCCTCAGCTTTCACCTGGACTTACCCTTGAGTTTTCACCTGGGTGGAATCCCACACCTATATATTTGTCTGCATTCTCAGCCAACTGCTCTAAGACATTTTATCAAACCCTGCTATCTCCTGCAAGCTTCTAATACAAGAAATCAAGAAAGTATGTTTATTTATGACATAGCCTTGAAATTAAATACCCAGTAAACCCTGCTAGGTGTTCTGTTTGCTCCCAGCCAAGTTAGCCAGCAGCAAACCCCTTTGTTCCCCTATCTCCATTCCCCCCTTACCTAGACCCCTACTTCTCTTGCTCTCATCTCCCCTCAGTCTAGCTTAGTCCCGTTGAGCCCTGGTGTATTTAAGTGCATTTCCGCTTTTGTCCACTAGATGTCACCCTTTCCCCAACAATATCTACTTCACTAATATCTACTTCTATTTTCACTTTCCCTTACATTTTCTTTAATTCCCATCGTTTCTTTTTCTCTCTCTCTTCTTTATTTCAATCCATTCCTACCCACTATTCCTAGGCCACCTCCACTTACCTTTGTGCTAGTCAGCATTCACTGATAGTTTTTCCATCCTCTACTGACCACTTTGTGTATCCCGCTCCGTTCGCCCTACGGGCTCACTCCGCTCCCCTACCCTGCCCCCAATTCCCACCTGCCCCCAGTACCTCTAACCTTCTACCCTCTTAACCACACCCCCTTTACCAATCAACCACTCATTGAATCACTACTAGCCACACCCCATATCTATAACTCTACTCCCCTTATTTCTAAATCCCCTCCCTTCCACCTACTCTATCTTCCTAAACTAACATCTACTCTTCTCCCTACATACATACTACACTTTCTTCTACCATGCCTTACAAATACCAATGTCTTTATACACTCTTACTCCTGATTACTCTTACCACAGCTTACCTCTTAACCTCCTATGAACAACCACTCCTATCTCCTGTTATCATCCCTTCCAAACAAACCCTAACACCTTTTCCTGCTTTATCTACAACCTTCCTGAATTCCACCATTAAGTGTAGTTTCTTTCAAACTAAATATCACCAATTACATCATATTAAATACTCCATCTTAGGCAATAAAAAATTTCTTTACCACTATTGCAAACCTCCCCAATATTACAATTTCATATTACTCCACTTATTAAAAGATGGAGACATCCACCCCAACCCTGGCCCAAGCCCTAGCCCATTCCCCATTAACTACAATCTCTACCATAAGATCCCATTACCAACTACCAATCCCTCCAAATCACTCTCAATAGCCCATCTCAACATACGTAGTATACGTAACAAAATACCACAAGTTCATGCCCTTCTGGATGTCCAGCAATTCGATATTCTCTGTTTAACTGAAACATGGCTTAAACCCACAATAAAAGATACAGAAATCATCCCCCCAGGCTATAGCATCATTCGACAAGACCGTTTGAATAAAAAAGGCGGAGGGGTTGCAATTATCTATAAAACAGGACTACAAATCAGCAAAATGAATTATAACCTACCTTCTGATAACAACATAGAAATAATTATTTCTAAACTGTTGCTTAACTCCCATAAATCAGTTTACATCATCTGCACCTACCTTCCCCCAGGTAAAAATCTAACTATATTAGAGGACCTCCTAAATTGGCTTTCTACCAATCTCCCTCAAGAAACAATTCTACTAGGAGACTTTAATATTGATTGGAATTTATGTAACAACACCAATCCTTCATCCCTTATTAACCTGCATGGCTTTTCACAAGCTATAAACTCTCCAACCAGAACAAACAAACATAACAATAAAAAAAACATCTTAGAATGGATTCTAACAAATTGTTCACAACAAAACTATACAACAGGAACCCTCCCAGATGACCTTAGTCACCACTCTCTCATATATATTATTAGACATAAAACAAGCTTAAATATCCCCTCTTCAGTCAGAACCATCCGTAGCAAAAAACACCTTGACCATGAACTGTTTCTAACCAAACTTAAACAATGTAACTGGTCTCCCCTTAAGTCTCTCCCTATAGACGAAGCAGTTAATTACTTTAATATCACCTTCCTAGCAATCCTAGACCAACATGCCCCAATCCATTCCATAAGAATGAAAAATAAACCAGCTCCATGACTCTCAAATCACACTAGGAAACTAATCCTCAATAGAAACAAATCTTGGGCTAAATGGCGGTCCACAAAGGACACAACTGATCACCAAACCTTTAAACAACAAAGAAATATTACAAAAAAGCTATCCTACAGGACAAAAAGAACTTTTATATACAACTACAACAAACATCCCTTCATCAACCACGTACATTTTGGTCTACTATTAACACACTACTATCCCCAGGCAGAGTGGAGTCACCTAACCCACTAGGCTCCAACCCAGACTGTCCAATGCAAACAGCTAATGCCTTCAATTCTTTCTTTACTATTACTATACTAAAACTAGCAAATCAGCAAAACCCAGACATATCTAACTTGCCCAGTCCAAGCTCTACTCCTCCCCCTTTTCACCTTGAACCTATACCCACCTCCTATATCTCTTCCCTACTTCAAATTCTAAAACCTAATACCTCCTCAGCTGACCAACTACCAGCCGAATACCTCAAAATAGGAGCCAAAGCGATTGCCTACCCAATCTCCATATTAATCAACAGAACCTTAAAAGAAGGTTTAATCCCATCAATCTGGAAAATCTCATATATTATTCCTCTTCATAAAGGTGGCAACTCTACTGATTTCTCTAACTTTCGTCCCATTGCTATACTCTCCCCACTTGCTAAAATCATGGAGAAATGTATCCATAAACAACTTATAACCCACCTATTCCACCATCAGCTCCTAGCTAACTGTCAACACAGTTTTCAGCCATTTCATAGTACCACCACAGCCTTACTATCCTTTACTAACTGTATCAACAAAAATCGTAACAATAATACTTTATCCTCTGCTTTCTTTGTAGACCTATCTAAAGCCTTCGACATGGTTAATCATCAACTTCTCCTCCACCTACTGAAGTCCCTCTCCTTCAACTATTCTGCCATGAACCTGTTCACATCCTATCTGGATAACCGAAAACAAGCTGTTCTCTGGCAAAACCATCTTTCCAACCTTCTTCCTACCTCTCTAGGTGTCCCACAAGGCTCAATATTTGGTCCACTACTGTTTTCCATTTTCATAAATGACCTTCACCTCTCTATTCCACAGTCTACCTGTATTCAATATGCTGATGACTCCACTATCATTTGTTCTGCCTCATCACAAACTGATCTTCATTCTCACACACAAAAAGCCTTCTCTACTATTGAAAAATGGTTCTCTAACCACTGTCTTCTCCTTAACCCTAAAAAAACCAAACTACTGCTCTTTACCCCATCTCATCTATCTCCCCCTCTCCATTTCACACTTACATCTGACGATGGCACCGTTATCTCACCTGACCCCACCACCAAACTCCTTGGAATTACTATTGACAATCAACTAAAGTTTGACACATAAATTCTACAATTAAATCTACTAACAAAAAACTTGGATCCCTTTATCGCATTAAACCTTTCCTGACACCAGTAGCCAGAGCCACAATAGCTAGAACCCATTTAATCTCTACCCTTTTATATGCTTCCCCCATATATACCAATCTTTCTAAAAATAATCTTAACAAACTTACTAGATCATACAATAATATTGCTAGATTTGCTACCATCTCTCCTTACAGGACCCACCATTGTCAGAATCTAAAACAGCTAAAATGGCTTGAATTACCACTGCTACTACAATTTAACCAAATTACAATCGCCCACAAAGCCCTACACCAACCCAATAACACACCAATTCTCTCTACTCTTATAAGACCTTATAATAATTTGAAGAATCTGCGCTCTGCCAACAAAATGTTGATACACACTTCCTTCCCTAATAACTTAGCAGGTGATTCGTTATTCTCAAACTCAGTTGGTAAAATATGGAATCAATTACCAAATGACCTCACTACCCTTACCTCTCTCCCAATATTTAAAACTAACCTAAAACTTTTCCTCTCCAATCACTGGTTATGCTCTTGTAACAACCCTGACTAACCATTTGTTTTTTTTCTCTAACTACCTGTCACCAATCAAAATATTATTCTCTACCATAAATCTCTACTTCTAACCATTCCTTATAACTAACCCTCCTCCTTATTCTTTGCACTCTCCTCCCTGAGTATTACTTCTTATCTGTAACTCTATTAGCCATTTTTTTCTGTCTTATTCTAATTTTTGGTAACTGCAGAGGTATTATGCCATATTAATGTTATTGCCAAACTTTTTCTTTTGAATGTTCAAAATGTTGTTTTAAAATGTCTATTCTATAAATGTAAAATCTAAATGTTATTGAATGTTTTTGTATGTGTCTATAATGCTGTGTAACTGGAACTTTTCTCCCCGGGCCTCCACTGAAAATGGACATGTTTCCAGTTGGACTAGCCCGGTAAACAAATGTAAAATAAATAAAAAATAAATTAATTAAAACGACAAAACAAGTCATGGGCATTCAGAATCGCCAATTAGCTGAAACACCTGGTGTTCATACATGTCATTTGCATATATCCCATGTGCCTCTGATTGAAGAGGTTTGAGAGGTCACTCATTGGAATTTCCAGCTTGGCTTGAGTTTTCATTTAGTTTTTACTGATTATTTTATACATTTCTGAATTACTCCACCATATTGTTTAACCCATTTGCATCTGCTTTACTCCTCATTTTAATAATGTTTCTAATTATCATGTAATTAAACTGCCATTAGCATGCAATATGAACAACTAGGGGCATGCTTGAGCATGTGATTGAGGTTGGATTGTAGTGTACACTGTGTTACACTGCCCTGGGCTCCCAACCTGTATTATATTTAGATGAGTATACTGCAACCTTTGTGTAATTTCATTAGCAGGAAACAACTGATTGTACAGTTTAACCACAGTTAGTTGTGGAAAGCTGTAAATGCTAGAGGTGCCATTCTGGCATTTTACTTCTAAGAGGCCTTATATTAAAGTTGACAGCACCCATGCAGAAATTTAGCAGGGGACATAAAAACTATTAAGGATACATTAACCACCCTTGCAAAGATCTTTCAGCAATCTATGATGGATATTAATCACATAAAAAATACAATTATGAACCTTGAGGCCCAACTGACCCACCTACACACTGTGTTCAAAGCCCAGGAGCAGAATATCTATCAAAACCACATGCACCTGTTGAAAGTGGAGATGAGCATGAGTCATATCCAATCCTCAGTCCACCGCCTGGATGACATGATAGGTGATCTTAAGAATCAAGTTAGGAGGAATAACCTTAGAGTGCTGGGTCTCCCAGAACAGATTGAAGGTAGTGACCCAGACCATTAACTGCAAAACAGATGCTTAAACTACTTGTACTATTGGACATTCCAGTCATTGAATGAGCACATGAGAATAATCCCAGGCTGAAAAATTTGGTTCACTGATGACTGTATGATTTGGGACACTAAACCCCAGGCTTGTTATCCTACAATGATTGCATGTTTCAAAAATGTGGGCCCATTTACAGGTTTGGAACTCCAGAAACTAAAGACATGCATTTTTCTACTATTCAGGGCTACAGTGGAGAATTCCTTCTCTAGTGTCTGATAGCCATGGAGCGTGGTTACAGAACGTACTTAATTAGGTATCCGTCTGATGTTGAGCTATCTAAAATAATTATCTCAAGCTACAAACCATTACTCTCAAAACTGCTGAGTAAGATTGAATGTTGGAAATGTACCTTTCCCTCCTTCCTCACTAAAGTCCGGATCATTAATGTACATCTTTCCTAAGATTCTCTATCTTATCATTCCCTGCCCTTGCAATTTCACATATCCAGATGCATTCCCCATCTTTGCAATTTCACATATTTTGTAAGATTTCTGAAATGTATTGCCAAATTTCTGTGGGATGGTATCCATCCTAGGGTCATCAGACACAGACTCTATATCATACTTAAACTAGGGTGAGTGTGAGGTTATTCAGCCTAAATTAATATAACTTAATCTGTTGCAAAATTATGCCATATTAGGTCCAGGAGCTACTGGGATTTCTGGTGGCCATATTCTTGTTGACTGACAATAATGTGAGTAAACTCCTCCGCTTTCTTTAGACACTGTCTGACTTGGTTGGGGGACAGGAGTTTATTTAGTTACTTGCCCTTTAGAAAAGTATCCATAACTGACAGGCTATCATTAGTTGCTTGCACATCCTTTTATTCACTAAACTGGCATTAAATAAAGGTTTTCTATTTTCTCAGTCAGAATATTGTTTTGATTGTCCATAAAGGTTATATAATTGCACATGGTTAGAATGGAATATATCTGTTTAGATCCTTGCAATCTTTGTAAAATTTTGCAGTTGCTTTGTGATTGTACTCCATCTAGATGTCCTAGATTCAGTGTTAATCAAAGGACTGACAGGGTGTTTGGTATGTTTCTTTCATTTCATGACCTTGTTTATTTTGTGTTAGTGTTGTTATTACCTGTGTAGTAGTTGTAAGTGATAAAGACATCTATGAGCTATAAAAAATGTGAGTAACTGTATTGCTTAGCTTTCCCTGTTTGCATTCAGTGCGTCTATGAATTGTGCACACCATGTGCATGTCCACTCATTGTACACAATTGCAGACTTAAATGCAGCAAATGTTTTTGAATCCCAAGGATAATGTTGCATTCTTTATCATTTACCCACAGATTTTCAGTCCAGATTTCTTCAAAACTACTCTGGTATTTCTTTTCAGTTTTGTCATCTGGCTTTTTGCCAAATTTCTCTGTTTCTCAGATCGTGTATCTATAGTTTGCTTGAACAGTATTCAGAAACTATATTGTTGTGGTTGTCATAAGCATTCTAATTTTAAAACATTATCTCTCTTCCATAATATCAATATTCTGCTTTGCTACTTTTTAAAACACATTCTTATATAATGGCAATCAGCTCTATGTGTTCTGCCAACTTGATTTGTTGCCTTATAGTACCTCCTTTGAGTCCTACAACCACATCTAGTAGAGATGGCATAGTTCTTTGCTGCTAATTTATTAAGAGAAACACCATTTTGGACAGATTCCCCTGCAGTTCATGAGATGCTGGAGGCAAAATTCAATGTCTGATTTACCTGCCTATAACTCAAGGATATTCATAGTTTATACATTTAATAACAAAGGAGAATCTTGATGGATGAAAATGAATTCACTGAAGTATTCTGTTTTGCAAAAAAAAAAAAAAGTGAAAAACAGCCCAGAAAAATACCACTCATAGCAAATGGGGTGCTAAACGTCGAGGGCATCCATGCAGAAGGTACAGTAATAACCAGAAAAATACAAATTATGCAGCTGGTGTATTAATAAGTGAAAATTAAACAAACAACTATTTCTGCCATCTTCAGTTCATGTAGTGCAGCTCTTGTCACAGACCACCATGGAATTGTGTTATATAGTGCAGCTCTTGTCACAGACCACCATGGAATTGTGTTATGTAGTGCAGCTTTGTCACAGGCCACCATGGAACTCTGTCACGTAGTGCAGCTCTTGTCACAGACCACCATGGAACTGCATCATGTAGTGCAGCTCTTGCCACAGACCACCATGGAACTGTGTCATGTAGTGCAACTCTTGCCACAGACCACCATGCAACTGTGTTATGTAGTGCAGTTATTACCGCAGACCACCATGGAACTGTGCCATGTAGTGTAGCTCTATGTATGTAAAAAGGATAATGTATGATTCCCCCAGCAGCTCCACAGTCCCCCAATAATGTAGCAATGTTGTATCAGTAACAAAGCTAAACCACTGCATCTCAGTTATATAGGAATCCATAGGTTCATGCATTCAGCCATCAAGCTTGCAACCTACTGAGGTTAATTGCTATGACTCCAGATTGATATTTTCTTCTTTCCATGTACATAACAAGATTATTTCAGAAGGAAGTTAATGACTGACTTTTTCTGATTGTAAGGGAAAGCTTATCCAATAATCTTGGCAAGCGCTGTGCTGGTAGCTGTCATTTTTTCTATTATTTTTAATGCCCTACATCCCTGCAGCTTACCCTCAGTGCCAACAGCTGTTCTTCTTGTTCTCAGGGTATACTAGACCTACTTTATCCTCCCCTGTGTTCAGCCTGACCCATATCCAAAGCAGGTGAGAAGATTGAGGATGCTAGTGTAGCAAGAATTTACTGCTGGACAATGTGCTTACTCACTACTACCCCATGGTAGCCTTGCAAGCTCCCCAGTTGCTATTTCCAGGGGGTGTATATGCACCTCCCTGATTACACAGTCTCAACCAAGTGAAAACTGCTTGCTACATAGAGTTTTCCAGGGGCCTAATGCTGCTACTGCGATGAGCCTAGGCAGTCATGCCCCAGGATAGGTAATCCAGTGTCAGATGCTCACTCCTTTCCTCCTCAGTCAAGTTCCTCCATCATGGATCAACTGGGGGAGCGGTCAGGGCATAGTCCCTTTGGTCAATGGTGACAGGGATTTTTTTTTTCTATTACTGATATTTATTCTTAATATTAAGTTCCCCGAACTCATGCTAATGCCTAAAGCTCCTTCACACAGATTTCCAAAGAGAACTGGATCAGATATTGTCTTATAGACCAGGCAAAAGTCACCACTAAGTAACCTAGCATAATTTATTAACATTTCCTGAAGCATTTTTGAATAATTCAAGTTTTCTAATCCTATCATTTTTTAATAAGGAATCCTTTCATCTTTTCAAATTGCTTCTGGTGGTTTACTTGAAAGCTATAGAACAGACCATACTATTCAATAGCAGACATGAACACTGACATATAAAATACTGCAAGGATCATCCCAGAATGATTTATATTCCATTATGTCTTCTAAGTTCAAAAGACATAACTAGTTTCTTATGCAGTATTGTAGTGAAGATTGTGAGGATGTCACATATATGAAATATTTGCAGATGGGTAGAGGCTGAGAATATTGCTGAAGCACCCTGATGAACAGTATATACATTTTTCACAATAATCTTTGGATATACTATTGGCTGAAATTTTTATGCAGTTGGATCTATGAAATGCTACATAAATAATAAAGTAATATGAGAAATAGAGGAATGAAGCAACTAAGATGCCAGAGGTGTGACATATTCTGTGAAGACAAACATTGATTTGCAATTAACCTAAGATGATAAAGGGCAGGATAGTCTGTAGAAAAAAGTAACAACCCAATAACTTACTCATTAAATGTATTAAACAAATATCTGGATACAGATTAATAGATATTATGTATGCATCAGCACCAAGTATCTCTAGTATCTCAATAATTTTGGACTTACTATTATATCGCCTCCCTTAACAAACTGCAGTCGAGATTGGAAGACCAGAATGTCCACCAAATAGAAGAAATCACAAATGTAGTCCATAATTAGCCAGTAGCAGAGATTATCTGCTGTTTGATATGGGAATGCACAACGCATTGGAATGAACCAACAGTTCCAATTAAAAGCCAGGGAGACAAAAAATAACCACATCACATAAGTACGATCTGCAAGAAAAAGGAACATGAGGTAATTTAAAGAATTTATTTTAGACTGTAACCTAGACTTTAATTCTTTCTATGTATAATACCCTTGTAAACCTGAATCAATGAACAGTACAGAACAAGTAAAGTAAGCAGCATTTCATAAAGAGTTAATGTTCAGAACTCCAATATTTCTTGGACTTCAACTAGAATACATACATCAGAAAAAGAGTGCTGTGTTAGCTGATAATAAATCTTATATAAAATAAATTATAAATAATTATTATAAAAACATATTCTATGACATGACAACACAGTACTTCAAATGTCTGTAGTCAATGAAAAAAGAAAACATGTTAAAGACAGACTGCCAAATATTTGCTTAAGGATTTCAGAATACTAAAAATAAGAGTATAAATTACATCCTCTTAGAAAATATGTCTTGTAAAAATTAAACCCTACTGGCTACTCAGAATTCCAATGCAGAATATTCTGAAGCAAGATGGCAAAGTCATAGCTGCTCTAAGAAGATGCTGATCAGATCTTTCAGTAATTTGACTGGAATTCAACCCATTTGCGATACTGCAACTTTTTATTCTACGAAAGAGCTACTTAAGAACTCAAACTACTTTCTGATCTTTTTTTTAAACTATTTTTCAAATTTCCTGTCAGTTAAAAATGAGTGAGAAGTTATACATTTTCTGAAGATGAGCCATTCCAAAATTGCATTTCAAGATAATACCATAAAGAAAGAACAACAGTCTTTACTTATAAATATACAACATCTAATTAAAATGAATAAGCTGGATGATAAAAAAGGACTATATTAAGAAAGACTGTAGCAAATATTTCTAAGGAATTAATGAAATAGCAAAACTTCAAAATCAAAGACATTGAAGAAGCAATACATGTCTTTGAAGGAAGGATAAGAGAATATAAGGTACAAACTGAATTCTTATCCAAACAGAATACTTGGCTACTGGAAAAAAATGATCTAGAAAATAAGAAACAACATAAGGATTTATGGTGTGGCAGAAAATATGGAAGGTACATATATGACCACTTTTCTGACTATGTAAATCCCTAAAATCATAAATCTACCTGAAGCCCCTTCTCATGATAGAAAGAACTCATAGATTTTTGTCTAACTGTCTAAGATAGTAGATCCACCAAGATCCACTAAATCCATTTCTAATTTAGATAAAGATCTGCTTTTAAAGTCTGCCTAGTCAAGTCCTTCACTTAAATAGCTGGAAACACCATTGCGTTTGATAATGTGTTTACCACTCATCAATGAACTTCTTCATGAATCTTTTTTTTTTGCTGCCAGGTTGAAGATCTTTCTACAAGTATGACATAGGACTTTCAATATTGTACATCAAGCCATCTGATGTAAACAAAATAACAATTTGCTGTCATCTACTGAATTCATTGATTGGTTAGGGATGTTCTTTAAAAGATACGATGAAAGACCATTCTGGAAATCTGGGAATACTCCTAAAAATTAAGAGATAAATTAAGGACTTATTTTCTTTAATTCATGCTTTTTTCTGTTGTCTTAATCTAATCTTAAGTGCTGTTATTACTAAACCTAAATGTTTTTTCTTACTATTTAATATTTCGTTGGTCCTAATAACTAAGTTAATAAGGTAGATGCTTTAGTTTAACCTTTATTCATTTACACCTTACTATTGTTAACTGGGTTATGGACTACTAGTACTTTTTATAGACAAGCTATGAAAGCACCAACTTATTTTATTATTATGAATCTTATTTATTTTTCTATAATAATATACTTTCTTTTAAGTGAGATTTCAAACCAGGCTATAAATATATCAGCTTGGGATATATTTAATTCAATTTACTGATTGTTTCCCTATTCACAATTAGCTAATTTAAATTTCTTCTTATTTAATGGTATTATTTCATATTTTTAAATGATTGCTTTTTTCCTTTGATGTTGCATGCCTCTTTAATTTTAATAGAGATTTGCCCATTAGTGGTACTAACATCAAATCTAAATTAAGGATCATATTTGCCAATAAACATTTAGTTCAAGATTTCTGCAAGAAGACCTTTGTTTACTTCACTCTGCAGCATACTGTAATGTAAACATGCTTATGTTAAACATACAGATACATTTGGAGGATTTTTTCTCATTTATTTCTTTTCTTTTCTTTTCAAAGGAAATCATACCTAATTTCTATACCTAATTAAACTTCTATATTTACCATTGTGAACTTAATTTAGGTTTTATCCTTTGCATTCTTATTTGTACATGGTCACAGAATAAGATGTGAGTTGAACTGCACTTCAGGAAATAGCCGTTTTATTCTACACATGATGATCATGCTTTCACTCATGCCAACATTGTTTACTTTATTTAACTGAGTGATGCAAGTTGTACACTTTGTGCTACTTGAAGAGATTGAATAAGATTTCTTAAAGGAGTTTGACTTGGTCAGTAAATCTGGTAATGTATAAGGTTTCAAACTATTGTTAAGTTCAAAATGAATCTGTTGCTGTAAGTCTTAGTCCCAGAGGATATTTTAGATTCACTGATTTTAAAGTGCTATTTTCTCCAGCATCTGAATCTGAGTTTTCCAGATTTTTCAGTTCAGTCTTAATCATTTTAGGTATTATTCATTGTACCTAAACTGCATTGCATGATGAAAACTTTCTAGAGTGTGAACTAACAATACTCCTACAGGATCACACACATGATTTAGTACATTAATGTGAAATATGAACAGTCAAAAGTATGTGTTTAAGGGAATTGAGTATGTGATACTCTGCATGTATTAAAATGTATTTGTACTGTGAACTCTGAGTGAACTGTGAATAGTGGAAAAATACTGAAAAGCAAGAGCCTGCTTGAAAGCAGGAAATGTGCCTTATATGAAAGTGTATCCGATTTTCTTTCTCTGACTAGAGATATAATGATGTGAACTGCTTTATGCCTACGGGTAAATTACTGATTGGTTAATTGTCTTGTTTAATGATTTAATTGGTTCATTTTATATTTTTGTACTGTCAGCAATATTAACAGTATATAAGCTTGTGCATTCCTTTGTTCTGGGAGTCTCCCTGGTGCTTTCCATGAGGCTCCCACACGTGTGCACTGAGGTTAATAAACACCACTAAAAGAGAGAAAGGACTGTATTTGTCTTCTTTTAAGGTAAAGTGTGACTTAACATTAATTAATAAAACTGAGTCATTTTAACCAGTTAGAAACACAATTAAAATGACTCTGAAATCTCTGACATGATTAGATTTGAGGATATAGTTAAAAAAATGAAATAGCAATTATGGGACTATGAACATTTACTTAAGATTAGTGGTTTATATTGCAAATATCTTAATTACAAAGTACTGACAGAACTGTTTTGGAAACGACAAACAGAAACATTAAGCTATAACTGTTTAGTAAAGGAAGCAGTAGAACTCTAATTTGCTGTTTATTGCCATTACTTAGGAAACAGATATATGCCATTATTAGTATTAGAAAGCATTGTTATAAAGTTGCACAATAAGTTTACATGATATACTTAGTGAAGTCTTATAATACTGTGCTATTGTATTTGCAGTATACTTTAGGAAATATTATTACAGACAGAACAGGGAATTGACTTTTATGCAAAAGAGCAAAGAGATGTCAACAAAAAGTACATAAGGGGATCATGTTTAAAGTCTGAAAAGATTTTGATTATATGGTACTGTAACAACAAAAATTTTAAATTTAACTTTATCTTTAACTTTGCTGATTACTCTTTGTACTATTAATGTATCTGAGTTATATTGCTTTTTAGAGTTCGTAAATATTTTAGACATGATCCTAGAAGGGAACTTCTAGTCCCTTTAGGAATCAATCTACAGATATCTGTTTAGAGATTAATCAGAAAATCTAATCCATCAAGGACTCTGACATTTTTTTAAGGAATAATAAATATACTTTATTGTCATTAGAGTACATATCATTTATTGTAAATAATTTGCACTTTAATATTCATTGAACTTATTTCTAGGAAATTGAATATCTAAGATACATTACTGAATCAAATTTGATTTGAAATATATACTGTGTGTAATAGTATATTGATTTTTATTTTATAAATTACTTAAACTGAATGCTTAATGCCATTAATTCATAGCTTATTATACAAAGTACTCTTTGACTGCCAATCATTAGCGGACCGGAGTTCCACTGTGGCGACCCCTAACCGAGAAAAGCCGAAAGTCACAACAACAACAACAACAACAACAACTCTTTGACAACATGAAGTGAACCTTCAGGACTACTATGAAATCTGTATCAAGAAGAGACCTGAATGTGGAGTATTTCTTCTGGACAACTCTTACCAATGTTAGTTCAAGTGTTGTTCTTAAATTCTAATATGCTCAACTTAATTCTCATATTTTATGAGATGTTTGTTTATTTTTTAGAATGACTGTTGTTATAATATAGTAATATGCATGTTATTGATAATACTTACAGTTTCTTACTTAGCTTTAAGTTTATTCATTTAGCCTATATAAAGATCAATTTGGGGAAGGTTAGTTAGTTTAAGAGACTAAACTAGACTAGGAACATAAGCACCCATGTTATATATTTGTTTTTATGTTAGTAAGATTGTTTTACTATACTATTTTATTAGATATTGGTTTGTAATAAGTTTTAATTTCACTTTTATCTCACACATCTTATTGTATACATGCTCTTAGTTGACAATACTTGGCTAAAATGTTTTGAAGTCTTATTAATAGTTGATAAATATTTTGAAAGTGGCGTCTCTTAATATAAATGCCATCAACAGTGGAAATAAAAGAACAGAACTTTTTGAATTACTTAAATATTACAAAGCTACTATAGTATTACTACAGGAAACTCATTTAATGAAGAACAATATTAACTATCTTAATAATCATGAACAGAAATTATTAGTTATCTCTTCATTTAAAGAAAAAAGAAGAGGTACAGATATTTATGGAAATAAAAAATGACACATTGCATACTCACATGGATTAAAAATGCTATTTTTAGCTGTTAGAGCTTACATTAAAATTGGTTTATTTAACTGTTTTTTACTTTACTGATTGCTGTGGTAATGGAGTTCTTTACAATTATATAAGGAATAATAAATATACTGGGGGCTTCAATACCTATGATTCATTTTAATCCAAAATATTTTCATTTGAAAATAGGAAATCATAACAAATACATGAAAGAATTATTTAACTCTATCATAGTTTTTTTGAAAAGGTATATAGAATGATATATATATATATATATATATATATATATATATATATATATATATATATATATATATATATACACACACACACACACACACACACATATATATATATATATATATATATTGATAATTTAGACTATAAAAGATATGTTTAATAAGATTACTGAAAAACTTGCTACTATTGCTTCTGGGTAGAATACATTTTTATTTTCATTTGATGATAGGTTATCTCTTATCAAGGTAACAATATGCATTTTATATATCACTTAAAACCACTAGGCAAAGAACACTAAACTTAGAACAAAAAATGTTGCACAATGGCTCAAATCCCCGGTTAAGAACCACACAATTTTTTAAATGCTTTTGTTCCTTTTTAATAAAGCGGAACTTCTTCAGAAAAAAACAAACATGAAAACCTCCACATTTAATTAACTCACCAGAATGTTACATCACTTCCTTTAAAACATCACTTCCTTCTGTAACTTTTGTAACATCACTTCCTTTTAAAACATCAATTCCTTTTGTGAACACCACTTCCTTTTAAAGAAACATGCTAAGCCTGTTAAGAGTCCTGAAAGTCACATACCATATCTCCCATAGTGAAAAACTTTGAACATACAAAAATAAAAATGAAACAAATGCATCAAACAATTAAATACAAACATGATAATAATAAAAACATATCTGCCAATAATGTTTATCATATTTAAGACAATAATGTAACTTTAAGTTTCAACAAACATTTCAGATAGAAAATTCCATTTGACCCTGGTGCTTGGTCATCCCTCAAAAACATTTGCCATTTGTATTCTATTACTTCTAGCACATTATTACAGATAAATGCAAACTTCTCCATTATCATTTGTTCAAGAGCAGTGAAATGAAACTTTCTAAATCCAGAACATTCTACACTGTGCTTGACAAGGGCATTGGAAACATCTTTAAACTTAATGGCTTTAACATATTCCCTTATTCTGCACCACAACTCCCTAACACTTTTGACTACATAGAAATGGGAACATGTGTCACATCTAGCTGCATAAGCAATACCACTACTGTGGCAATTAAATTTCTTTTTGGTCTCAAAAACAAAACAAATATGTTCAAAAGTGATGGAACTAACATTGCTTATAAACTGACATTGCTTACAGTTGGTACATGCAAAAGTACTAACTGTTCTACTACCAAGTCTGAACTCACTAATCAAATCCTGTTCAAGTAATAATTTAAGATTTACAACTTTTTTAAATATAAACTGTGGATGTTCACCTATAACTTTAGTAAGATCTGGATTCCCTAGAGCAATCCTCCAATTATTTTTAACAATATTAATAGATTCTAAACTATCTATTGTAATTGGAACTTGTAAAGCACACCTCATCTCATTGTTCACTTTAACATAATTTGACTGCTTTATCAAAATTCCCTGAGCCAAAATTAAAGGAAATGAAGTGTTCCTTTTACTTAGGACTTCATTTTTAATTTTGTGAAGCTCTTCAATAGGGTAACCTCTTTCTAAAAAGAAACCAATTAAAACTTCCCTTTATAATTCATTTTCATTACTAATCAGTGACATAACCTAATAACTTGCCTATGGAAAATGTTCAATTTCATCTTTTTTGGATGTTGGCTACTATAGTGGAGATAATTATTTGTAAAAGTCTCCTTCCTCTGTAAACTATTGTCAAACTAAGAATTTTCAGAATCCATAGTAACTCTGACATCCAAATAATTAACAGTAGAACCAGTTCCATTAATAGTAAATTTTAACCATTGAGTTGATCAATAAATTCATAAAATAATTTTCATTATCTACCCAAATAAGAACCAAATCATCAATGTATCTCTTATAGTATTTCACATATTGGAACAAAAGAACATTTTTAAGCATACTTTCTTCTCACCAACACATAACAAGATTATCAAAAGCTGGGGCAACTTTGGCAACCTTGGCCGCTCCAGTTAATTGATGGTAAATGTGATGGTTAAATAAAAAAAAAAATTAAGAACCACATCCATTAACATTATTATAACATTAATAGCAACCTGTTCCATTTGACCATAATTTTCAAGATACTCCCCCAGATTTACTATTCTTCTGTGCAGGACTAGCTTAGTACTGCATGGAGGCAGCCATTTAGGAACAAGATGGCAGTGTGCCATGCATAGTAATGAGGTGTGCTGCCTCAGCTCCTAGGCTTACATGGAGCGTGTAAGAGTGCAGCGGGTGTGTCTGAGAGCAGAGCTCTCAGAATATACATACCCCCGCAATGAAGAACAGCAGAAAGGGGTCATAAATGAGCGAGACCGCTCATAGGTGTCCGCATATCCCCACCAACAGCTCTCCTTGTGTACAACAGCAACAGTATACATAAATTAAATGAGCAAACCCTTTTTTTTTTTTTTTTTTTATAAAAATCCCATGAAAGCTAACCGTAGGTGCGCAGGTGTGCCCATCGCTTAGGTATGGTTAATGCAGCTTAAATGGCTGAAGAGGATAACAAGGAAGATATATGCAAATGAAGCAGCATAACAATAGTGTAGTGGGCAGAACATTTGCCTTATGAGCAGGCATTCTCGGTTTGAGTCCCACTGCAGTACATTCCATTTTCCATGGCAAAACACGTTATGATCAATATTTATGTTGCAAAACCCACTAAATAACATATTTTTATGAACTGGAGTACTGCAGTATATGTACATGTGAGGTATCAGTGTCATAAGGAATAAAGCACTAGTAAGGCAGGTTTAAGCATCAATAAGCAGTAGTAAGCATATTTAAGCACTAGTAAGTAAGTTTAACACCATTTGTGCAGCGGTAAGCAATGCCAACACTCGTTAAGCAATTCAGAAGCTAACTCTCTGTAAGCATATTTAATGGCAGGTTAGCAGTGCTTACCGTCATGCAAACCCACATATAAATGCTCAAAAGTGCCTTAATCACTCTGTATCTGACGGCCCTTGTTCTGCCCATCAACAAAATAAACAGCCATGCAGGTCTTGAACCCAGGAGCCTGTACACCAGAGTCACAGTAGTTAACCACCAAGCCATCACAGAAGTACAGAAGAATGAGGTATCAGCAAAAAAGTCCTCACCATAGTAAAACAAAACTGGACTTATGAAATGAATCAGTATACAGTCATATGTTCCATAACCCACTACATAACATCAATATGTGAACTAGAGTATAGCAGTAATCCCAGAAGTAAGGTGTAATTACAATAGAGTGTTCAGGTACCCAATAAAACACAAGGACCCCATAGAGTGTACGTCCACATTATTCATGGATATCAGACATACATATAAGGTGCAATGAATAATAACTCAATGCCAAAAAGGAATTATAATGCAAAGTCTAATGTAAGCAATGCTAAGCATTGCACAGCTCAGCTTAGGAGGTGTAAGCAATGTGTAGGCCAGCTAACTCATTATGCCCAGTGGTATACCCCTTTAAACAATGCCAACCTTAGGAGAGCAGGTTTGCCTAGAGCTTAGCCATTTCAAAACTGGCCAATCACAGAAAAGTGTGGAAAATCGGCCCTACTTAAACCCAAGAGGTGGGAATACATCTCATAACTGGTTGTAGCTTCCCCTTGCAGGCACTATGGCAGTAAGGAGAGAAGGTGTGTGCTTTCGGGCACAGCGCTAGTGCATCCAGGATTCCAAGGTCATGGCAGGACTCCTTGTCAAAGACCATGATCAGAGACTGCTGCAGGGCCAGTACCAGGGCTCCCAATATAAGGCAGATGCCTGTGATCATCTTGCCCATGACCTCACCAGTGCCACTGGCATACCCCAAACTGGTGAGCAGGTCAGGCACCACTATGCTGACTTGAAGTGGTGTAAGGGGGCCTCTTGGAGGAGTGGCTCCAAGAGGCTAGAGTGACAGGGGATGTTCCAGTTGTGTGTAAGTGTCACCTTTGTATAAAACCTGTATTGTTCAAGGCAAGTACTGCATACACTAGAGAATATGGCAGGAAGAGTCTCATACTGTTTGTATGTCAATAAAAGTGTAATAGCCTGACAAAACAGGTCTAACTACTGCACTGCATGTGTATATTCTGGCATCATATGATAATTTAGATTTGCAATCATGCAATAGTACTATTGTATTAAGGACTGTTACCCACACTGTGCACCATAAATTGAATGTGTAGGAATGCCTGTATATGACAGGTGTAATCCCCAGAGGCCATTTAGTAAAACTGAGAGACACATAGACAGTAAACAGGGGAAATGCAGCCAACAAAAACTGAATAGCACATGCAACTGAGATGTGAACTGTTGTTTTTTTTAGCACACAAAGCCACGGTTCGAATCCTGCCAATGGTAGTAGTCTGCATACATAATCATACCCCACAACTGTACAGATATGTCCAGAATGTCCAGTAAAGTGCCCCATATCTGTTGCCATTCAACCTGTCCCCCTGGGAAATCAATGGAATGATCCCAGGCATATAGGCAGAAAACAGGAAATACAAAGGATTGACACACATCTATGAGAACAAAGCTGGCACACTAGCAACTCCCCAATACCTTATGTGAATATGAAGCCACGTATGCCCCATTTACACCCCAACTTGTCAAGCTGTGGACAGAGTGTGTACAGTAACAGAGTGAGATGTATGTGCATAATAGTAATGTGGAATCTGGTACTGTGTGTGGGAACATTCAGGTAGTGCTAATAAGCATTCCTCCTACAGGTCTTTCAGATACCAAACACTGTGCCCAGAAATACAAGAATGATACCCAGTACTGGTACACAGTGGTATTGTATGGCATTGCAACTGATGCAGTTGTTCTGAATAATGAAGTGTTACACATCACTGTCACCCACACTGTCCTACAACATATAACTGTCTAGGAAATCTATATAAGAGTGTTGGAATACAAGGTCAGAATGCAAAAGCACAGGGGATAGGAGATATACAGCAATATCTATATAGCAGACACAACTGTGATGGACAGTGTTTAAGGTGTAGCAGACATAGCCATGGTCTGAATCCTGGGAGTGGAATTAGGCTGCATGCAAAATCATACCCCACAACTCTACAGATGAGGCCAGAATGTCAAGTATATGGGCCCATGTCTGCTGCCTGTCCCCTGTCCCCCTGGTAAGTCTGTGGGATGATCCCAGATGTTTAGCCAGTAAACAGGGAATACAAGTGATTGTTGAACATCTATGAGAACACACCTGTCACTGTAGCAACCCCCAAAACTGTTAGGAGAGTAATATTTCAAGTATGTCCTATCTACACTCCCATGTTGTCAAGCTGTGACCAGAGTGTGTACAGTAACAGAGTGAGATGTATGTGCATAATACTAATGTGTAATCCGGAACTTTGTGTGGCAACAGTCAGGTAGTGCTAACAAACATTGCTCCCACAGGTACGTCGGATATGAACACTGTGCTGAGAAATACAGACCATTATAACCTGTACTGGTACTGTTCACTCTGGCATTGTAGGGGATTGTGAGTGTTGCAGTTTCTCTGAATAGTAAAGTATAACTGGTCACTGTCACCCACACTGTGCTACATAATATAACTGTGTAGGAAAGCATGTACATGTGTGTGTCAAGTCACTAAAGGTGGAAGAGGGCAATATTACAGATATGTCCCGGCACACCAGCATGTGGTCAAAACATGGACAGAGTCTGTGCAGAAAGAGTTGGATAACTATGTGCACAACATCAACCCAGAATCTGGGAGTATGTGTAGAAACAGTTAGTGTTAACAAACATTCCCTCCACAGGTGTACCAGGTGAGAGGTGTATACTGCAGGTAAAACTGGTTCATGTGTAATGATGACGACAGCCATATCAATGTCCAAACTAAGGCTATAAGGTAGTGTAATAAGACTTGTAAGATACAGATAACAGCACTGACTAGGAAAGTAATGTGGACTACAGGAATATACTAGCTGTTAATTGACATCTTTCTCTCCCTCCCACCTTATCTCCAACAATAATCAACATACCCACCCCATCTAGTATGTAATGACACCTATGTTCTGATAATGTCCAGTTGTTTGATAAATATTTTAATGGCTCTCATGCATGTGCTATATTGAATTATTCCAACATTGGTGGCATGGTGCCATCAATATACCTGCATGCTGTTCTTATTACCACTGTGGTCCCATATATGCATATGTTATGTTTGCTATGCAGCTGTTCCGTATCTGGTGTCTGGGTTAATGAGAATATCTATGTATTCTGTTATACCTAACCCTGGAATGTGTTGACTATTACTAACCCACATATGATGGTGAAATCTAAACACTATAGCACGCTTGGAAAGGCTGTTCCCAGCGGACCCACCTGTCCCACCTCAGCTGGCTGTGGCACCAGGCACCAGCATGTCTGGGGCCCAACCCGGGACCTTCCTGTCTGTTGATCCTGCACCACCTTTGGGTGGAACCACCTCAGGGGATGGGGCTCACCCCCCCGGGAGTGGGCGCAGACAGGCACCTGTCACCCATCACCAGGTTGGGATCATGGTGCATAGAGAGATCAACCAGAAGTTTGGTGATCTTCTATGCCAGCACGAGGGCCACATGTTCTGATTAGAGAGTCAACCTGGCTCTGCGGCTCAGCCCCCAGCACAATCACCTTTGGGGCTGTGAAAGTGCAGTGGTGACTGCCCATGGGTGGGGACCTCAGTCCCACTGTTTCTACTAGGGGGCTTGTGGGCCTCCAATTTCCCAACACCCCTCCCCATCAAGGTGTTTGCCCCCCACATGTGTCATATACCACCCCTGTATGTGTCTTGTTTGTCTTGTCTGTTAACCTACCCAACCTACCTCCCTAAATATACCTACTACCCCTCCCCAATATCCCACTCTCCCCTGGAAAAAAAGGGAAAGCTGTTCCCACAAAAAAATCTTGCCCCATACATAGCTGTTCATTTCACACACGTATCCACTGGACACATGTAATCTGGTGTAATTGGCATCACAACTTATTTTTGTTGTCCTCACCTCCGCCAGGGGTTTGAGTGTCCAAATCTACCTCCAAATTCAGTGTATATGCACAGCTGTTGCTGTAGAAAAAATGGGCAGCTATGGACCTTCCCTATGCCCCTCCTGCACATCCTTGGCTATTTTCCCTACTGTCTTTCCCTCTTTGTGCCTCTTTTTTCACCGCTTTCCTATCAACCTCTTTTTCTTTTCTTTTAAAGAAATTAGTGTGGGTGTTAGCAGGAATAAGCACTTTTAAGCAGCAGTAAGCGGGTTTAAGCCAGTTTGCATGGGGGTAAGCTATGCCTACACAGGTTAAGCAATTTAGAAGCTGAGTATAAGAAACTGTAACTGGAAGTTAGCAGTGCTTACCTCCGTGCAAACCCACGCAAACCCTCTTACAACTGCTTTAAAGTGCCTTAATCACTCTCTATCCAACGGCCTGTGTTCTGCCCAGCAAAAAAATAAACAGCTTCTGCAAGGCTCAAACCCAGGACCCTGCACTCTATAGCCAAAGTGATTTACCACTAAGCCATGTCAAATATGCATAACCCTGATGTTTTCAAAAACATATCATCCAGCCCAGTCATTCAACAGTACAGAGAATGTATTCCAACATTTAGATGTATGTGTGTGTGTAACTATATTAATATCTAAACAGATACAACATATATATGTATGTATATATATATATATATATATATATATATATATATATATATATATATATATATAAACATATACATATTTATAAATATAAATAAACATATATACATGCAAATGCCTACATCTATAGATATATATGTCTACACCTATATGTCTAAATATACACATCAAGTTACATATATGTAAGCAGATATATATCTATGTAGGTATATACAGACATAGTTATATGTATGTAAGCAGATATATATATATATATATATATATATATATATATATATATATAGGTATATATGGACATACATCTGTAAATAAAAATGGGAAAATAACTAAAACATGTCCACATGCACCGTTAATGGGGTTGAGAGGCCCCAAACAATATACATCTTGTACGAATAGGTATACCCCCAGCCAAACATGTCCACCCTGCGATACACTACCAACTGTTGCAGATCCCATAACCAGGACCTGACACAACATGGGCATCCCTAGGATACATATACACAGACACATATATGCAGATACACACACACACACACACACACATATATATATATATATATATATATATATATATATATATATATATCTATATATACATATATATGTAACTACACATACACAAGCAGAGATATGTACAGTAAGTTACATATGTTGTACGTGCACACAATATGGAACAGCCACTATTCCTACAGTTACCACCTTACCAACTGGAGACTGTATGAGCCACCCATAGAAATGACATTCATTGCCTGCAACATTTACCCAGAAAGATATTAAAGTTCATAACACCATATACAGGTGTGCATAATTGGGAAAGCTTTATTTGTGTACTATTACAGTTGTACATGCCATGTCATATAGCTGTTTAGACATGGACATCCATATAAACTAAGTAATGCAACTGTGAAACAGTTATACTAATACAGTAGTCTGTAAAAGTTAACAAATGTTGCTGTCTAGGCCAAGGCCATCAAGTAGTGCAATAATAAAGACAGACTGGCTCACAGGATACCAAACAATCAACAGTAAGTAATGCAGGTGTATAGTTCAGCAGCCTCTATCTACACTCTGTAGACAATCCCTAGGGGGTAAAGACCTCAGCTGACACAATGGGATGTAACTGTTACATAACAAGGCACAACTGACACTATCACAAGCACACTGACAAACATAACAGTCTGTATGGTAGGTGGCAGTAGGCCTGCATTTAACCAATGTGGACTGTATGGTAATGTACATACATATACCTTAAGGCAGCTCAGCCTTGATGGTCTTCAGGACTTTGGGCTTTCAGGATTCTGCAGTGCTCCCATATACATATGTGTATATATAGATATATGTATACATAGATATACGTATATGTATATATAGATATATGTATATATAGCTATATATGTATGCACATCCTATGTGTACAGATATGACTAGTTATGTTGGTATATATATATATATATATATATATATATATATATATATATATATATGTAGATATCAATAACTATATGTGCATATATATTCTGATATACCTACTACTGTCAAAATATATGTAGATATCCACACATATATGTGCATATGTATCTCTATCTGTATACATGTTGACATATATTGCTCTGTATATGTATATATATCTGTGTGTTTATTTGTATATCTATGTACATATACATATCCATCTATGTATGGTGATATGTATATTTGCATGTCTATATAGATATCTGGATAAGTATATGTACATATATCATCACCATATGTCCTCAACATGGAGTGCAGTCTTACCTCAACCCCTGTAGACCCAACTTCGTACTGCAAGGAGATGTCAGGTATGTATAGCAGGTATACTTGTATAACATGTGAACCATTGGCTACTGACAGACATCCTAAGGACATCATAGTACAGTACCACTGCTAGCACGTAATGCTCCTGTGGACTACAGCAGAGATAATGGCCAATATGTGTGGACAGTCTGACACACTCTGGACAGTTCAGAGGTATACACATAACCCCTTAATGCAAGACATGTGGACCAATCCTGACAATGTGGATGTTAACAGCCATGTAGATGGGTATAACATGTAACTACTGGTATACAGTTGCCCCCATAGGTTATGCATTCACACATCCCTGTCTGTCCTGCCACATAACCGCTGGTAAGGGGGCGCCATGGCCACATACCACCCACTAGATATTGATATACATCTGTACACCATCCCACTGCTCTGTCTGACATACATGACTGGTATGGTGGCCCGGCAGCAGTACATCTGGCAAGTAACTGGACATTACATCTCACTGGGTAAGTACACGAAGCTGCTAGGCATGTAACAAAGCAGTGTGTGGGTTACAGGCAGACCGGCTCAACACTGGCCTACATTTCCTATGGGGGAATGCACATGTACCTGCACATATGTAGCAGGCTCTACAGGCATGCCACAGCACAGAGTAACAAACACCTGTGTGTAAGTGCATCACCACAACCAGTGTGAACACAACCACAGCTACATATGGCATGCTAGCGTATTATTACAGTATATGGACTATCTGTTCAACACCAACCTCAGATGTGTCATAGACACACTCACCCTATATATACTGGGCCACTACACAGTGTGGTCCGCTGCCTGTCTGTGGTATGGGACATGTGCATGTATGGCCCTACAAACATGTAAGCCGATAGGGTAACATACAGTGGAGCAGCATGTAACATCAGATAGAACAGGACCAAGAACAGTGACATCTACCACAGTCTGTACACAGGCCAAGGAACATATTAACAATACACACACTGCCGACAATCACCATAAGTACACAGACCTCAGTACTGTACACACAACCACAGAATGTCCAGGTTATGTCATCAAATATAACCCCTACTATACATTGCATGTGTAGCAGTCTGATATCTCACTGGCTTGTTATCGGATATGATGTCAGTAATTAGGGTATACAGAACATATGCAGCCCTTACTGCATGACATATGTACAAAGGTTATCAGGGTTGTGGCTGGAGGCATGTACACATGGCCAGTATTGACATGTTGCTGTGATAACCTCATACATTTACTGTTGTAACAGGGTTTGTTGCATCATATGTCCTATGAGGGATATGAAGTCAATAACTCTCACGGCTGTCACCATCTACAGACTGCAATCCTCACACTACCTTCTGCAGTTCACAGATAGGTGCTCTGTGGGTAACACCTGAAACAAAAGGCCCCACACACTGGCCAGTCTGCAGATGGCCCTACAGATGAGTGTTCCCTCATAAACATAGCACTAACATGACAGGTACGTAAACATGTAGGACAGCCATATCCACACACACACTGTTAAACCAACATTACTCCAAATGCAGTATAGGCAGCACTTACAGTCTGTAGTCAGGTCAGACACATACCCTTCCTGTGTGCTGGTCTGTTCCCACACTGTATGTCGTTAGAGATAAACCCCGATCCATCTGAGATGTTGTTTGCCAAACAACAGATCGAGTTCCTGCTCACAGTGAATGAAAGGACCAACACCAATGTGATGTTTCTAGATATTGGTGTGTGTTTCTATGCAATTGGCAATGGGAATGTTACCACAGCTGTTCCACATGCAATCAGCTAGAGGAGGGCTGCAATTCATACAGAGACCATCAGCTGATCCTGAACATCACTTAAAATACACATGCTGCTGCATAAGAAAAG
Source organism: Protopterus annectens (assembly GCF_019279795.1). Taxonomy (NCBI): domain Eukaryota; kingdom Metazoa; phylum Chordata; order Ceratodontiformes; family Protopteridae; genus Protopterus; species Protopterus annectens. Next base: position 1,178,781,613 of record NC_056731.1, on the reverse strand, counting down.
CAGGTGTAAGTCTCCACATCCACCAGAGAGGGAGTAAGAGAGGCAGACAGAGGCACAGAAAAGCCAGGGAGGGGTGGGAGAGTAAAACATACACATGTTTGTGTCACACTTCTACCAGTACAGGGTAGCAACCTCCCCGACGACTATGTAGTGCTATCACATGTCCATGCAGTTATTGTATGCACCACATAGGTTACATGTTGGGGAGCCCTCAGAATGTATATGTGATGGTGAGTGACATCTGCAACATGGATATAGTAGCTATGTGGTAGGTGTAGTACACGTGCCTGCTCGCATGAACAGGTGTCAGCGTCAACACAGGCACACTCTCACAGGGATGCGCACACATTGCCACACTTGGCAGGGCCAGGAATACAACTCATCACTAGTGGAATTTCCACAACACAGTACTGTGCAGGTATCATATGCACCACAGAGGTCATATGGAGGTTATATATGCAAAGGAAATGTGGAGGTGTCTGACATCAGACAGCATGCTTCAGTATGCCAATGGGGGTTGTAGTGAGTGGGAATGTGGTCATGTGCAGCATACACCACCCACACAGACATGGGTGCCAGTACTGACATGCATGTGTGCACTGCTTCATGGGTGTGCTGTGGTTGATGGTGCCAGATGGCTATACAAGACTAGGTGATGGGTATATCTTGGCATCAGGCCACATGACAATGGTCTGCATTGTGGCTCAGGGGTGTAGTGTCTGGAGTTGCCCACACAGGTGGGTATTGTATTCACCATCCAGTAACCTGGGTGACTATTGCGTGTGGCCAATGCTGTGCATTGCTTGCCATGTATGTGTTCCTTTGTCCGTGATATGGACAGTGTCTAGGATGTGCACACCTCCCACATGCATGTACAGTGACACATGGAACTGTACCTGGGGTGTCTGGCCCATGTTGTGTACACAGATCACTATCATCAGATGTGCAAGTCCTGGCCTTGTGTGGCGGGAACTGTTCATGGACAGCATGTTGGCCCTGCACCTACATTGACAGCATGATACCAGTATTCCCTGGTGTCAGTGGCATCTGTCCATACAGGGCTTATGTTTCAGGCATGTTATGTCCTTTGTGGGTCACATTTGATGGCCCCATAGGTGTTGCAGGTATACTGTCAGCATGTACATGCCTACTGGACTGATGGACAGGGTGCCATGCCCTCTGTAGCCCACTGCAATCACACCATGGTTACTATCAGTGGGCAATATGCAGGGTACTACCAACATAGCGGCTGTTCGGCTGTTGCCTAGGCAAGTGAGTGTGTGTATGAGACATAGGTTGAGAGTGTACCCTGGGTAATACAAGGGTTGATAATGTTGTTCAGCTGGCATTGTCACATTTAGTTGTATTGATTTGCACCATGGCCTCTTGGCTATTTCACATCTGTCATCCCTGTACGGTGGACATTGTGATATATACTTGGCCCAACACATAAGAAGTTTGCAAAACCCACTCCACATTGAGTCCAGTTGTTACACACCCACCGCCACACAGGATACAAATGACACACACAGACACACACACATACGTTATGTCTGTCTAACTAGTATATTACACTATAGCACTATGCCATTATAGGATGTGCCATGGAGATTGCTGGAGTTTTCCTTCCCCAATGGTGTATTTCACCGTGAATAACATCAGCAGGATTGGCAAAGTAGGGCATTTGAATCGTAGTGAATGTGACTAGCCTAAAATGCATTGCTCCCTACACAAACATATAAACACACACAAAACATCAACAACTGCCATGTGTGGGGATAGAACCCCTACCAGTGGTCTATATCACACTAGAGCATGATACTGTTATAGGGTGCACCACAGAGATTACTGGAGTGCCCCTTCCCCAAAGGTGTATTTCACAGTAAATGACATCAGCAGGATTAGCAAAGTAGGGCTTTTGAATTGCAGTGAGTGTGACTTGCCTAAAATGCATTGCTCTCTACACACACACACACACACACACACACACACACACACACACACACACACACACACACACACACACACACACACACACACACACACACACACACAATTGCCAAGTCTGGGAGAAGAAGTATTACCTAACTATTCTATCACACTACAGCAGTAGGCAGTTATAGGATATGCTATGGAAATTATTGGGCTACAACCTTCCCAGAAGTGTATTTCTCAGTGGATGACATCAGCAGCCTTGCCAAAGTAGAACATTTGAATTGTAGGGAGTGTGACTACCCTAAAAAGCATTGCTCTCTACACAGACAGAGTCAGACAGACACACACACTTGGCAAGTCTGGGATTAGAACTCCTACCTAACTAATTTATCACACTACAGCAGTACGCAGTTATAGGATGCACTATGGAGATTACTGGGCTACAACCTTCCCAGACGTGCATTTCTAGGTGGATGACCATCAGCAGCCTTGCCAAAGTAGAGCATTTGAATTGTAGGGAGTGTGACTACCCTAAAAAGGATTGCTCTCTACACAGACAGAGTTGGACAGACACACACTCACACACAGTTGCCATGTCTGGGATTGGAACTCCTACTTAACTAGTTTATCACAGTACAGCAGTACGCAGTTATGGGATACACCATGGAGACTACTGGGCTACAAATCTCCCAAAGGTGTATTTCACAGTGGATGACCTCAGCAGGCTTGGCATAGTAGGGCTATGGAGAGGGCAGTGTGTGTGCATGGGCCATAACACATTCATCTAGAGGTTGACATACTACATGTGGGCACACACAGGGTCATATTTTACAGATACGTGTATACAGCTGCTAGATGACTACTTCCTTGTACAGGTATGTTGCACAGCTAACGTGCACCACATAGTCTGTAATGCTGACAGATACCGGTAGCTAGTATCTACAGTGAGTGACATCTGGATGTGGTCCTTTGGTTGTGTGCTGGATGGGACAGGCTTGGATGGCTCCTTGTCACAGTCACCCTCTTCCACACATCTATGTATGTCTACCTTTGGCTTATTATAGTGTGTTGTCCTTAGATATATGTCTGTATTCCTATCCACTGTGTGTGCAAAGCATGTGTGATGCACACTGAGGAGTGTCTGCACTAACATCTGCGACTGCCAGATATGTCTGGTCCACTGGTGTTTGCAGACATGGCCTTCATGTGTTTAAGTGTGTGAGCATGCCCAGTATGGCCTTTCAGTATGTTGTTGACTGACATTGCCTTTATTTCTCTAAGTGTGTGAGCATGCCCAGTATGCCTGTCTGTATTGAATGTGTGGATCGAGTCCAGGTAGTTTGTACTACAGTGCTGTCCTTTGTGTTGTACACCTACAGGTAGCATATTGTTTCTGCAGGGTATCCGTCGATCATTTGGCATTGACTGCTATTACATTTCTACATAGGATGGGGGGGGGGCACACCTGATTATTTCTACATTTCTGCGCAGGATTGGGGGGGCACACCTGACTGTTACTACATTTCTATGTAGGATGGGGGCACACCTAACTTTTACTACATTTCTACCTAGGATGGGGAGAGCACACCTGACTATTTCTACATTTTTACACAGGAATGGGGGGCACACCTGACTGTTATTACATTACTACGTAGGATGGGGGGCACACCTGACACTTGTATACATTTGCTATGACTGAACTGCTATGACAGGTACTCCATTTCATTCTGTATTCTTACCTATCATGCTGACTAGAGGCATACCACTGTACTACAGATCTTAGCTTTGATTTACCTACATATTAGTTTCTGACTTCCTACCCTTCAGAAGTAATGTCCCACTGCTTGACCTGCTGTGGTCTCTCTGTGTCGGCCTGGGGGGGTTACCTATAGGCATCATTCAGAGGCCATAGCACAGCCTTTGTTTGTGTTTGTTTACACCTGTTCTGCTGGCTGTGACTGCTGTTGGGTATGTTAACCCCCCTGACTGGCATGTGTGAGTCACTTACTTTGCGGTTGTCACAGTATTGAGGGTGGTGCTGAAGGGCTGCCTATGTCGGATGCACATAGTACACTCCCTACACATGATTGAGCACAGGTAGTGTAATGTTTGGCATCTCTTTTACTGTATGTGAGAGTCAGAGAAAGGTGTTATTCCCTCTGGGTCCCTCCTGTGTCAGTGTATGTGCTATGTGTTGCCTCTTTGCCAAGGCCAGGGCATACTGGGCATGCCTCCTTCTGCCTACTGGGGCAGGCCCAGGTTGTTCCTCCTCTGAGTCACTCTGTGCCTGTGCAGGCCTTGGCAATGGTGGGGGTCTGTGTGGCCCTGCCCCATGCTGTTCCTGCTGCAGCTGTTGCTGCAGGATCATATTGTGTAGCATGGCACATACAGGGACAATTTGGGTACATGTAGCTGGCGAGTACTGCAAGGCTCCAGAAGATGTGTCCAGGCACTGGAACCATGACTTGAGCTTCTGAAACATATGCTCTACTATAATTCTGGTCTGTGCATGTGCCTCATTATGGATTTCTTGTTTGGGTGTGTGTGCATTTCTGATGAGTGTCATCAGCCAAAGCTCCAGTGCGTATCCAGCATCTCCCACTAGCTGGCTGTGAGGGATGTCCCCATTGGCAAATCTCTGGTACAGTTGTGTCAGATGCTAGATGTGGGAACCGTGATAGCTTCCAGGGCAGCCAGTACACACATTCATTATTATGCCCTGGGTATCGCACACAACCTGGCAGTTGATGGAGGGGAAGCCCTTACGGTTGATGTAGACCCTACCCCGCTCACTGGGTGGTGCTTTGATGCATAGGTGCATGCAGTCTATAGCACCCACTACCTCAGGGTATTCTGCTATTTGGTGGAACAGTTGCATATTGCCGGCCAATGCCTTACGGGTGTTGGGGAAATATACGTGCTCACCGACATGTGCTGACATGGCATCCAGGAATTGGTGGAGTACCCTGGATGCTAATGCCTGTGAGATCCCCACCATATCCCCATTTGGCCTTTGGAAGGTACCTGTAGCTAGTATTCTTAGGCCTACACATACCTTGGTATCCACTGGGATGGGTTTCCCTCTGTTAGTTATGTGAGTGAGGCGTGGCCGGCACAGCTCAATAATTTGCTGTAGGAGGTCCCTGTACACCCTATAGCACTCCACTATCTCCAGCTCATTTAGCCCCTAGTAGGTTACCCTGGGTCTGTACACTCTTCTCCATCTCCTCACTGTGGGTTGGTCGACAGCATTCACATCCTCACCACACTCAGCCTCTTCCACAAGTTGTTGTATGATAACTATTGCAGCCCCTATCATTTTGCTTTTGTGAGTGTTAAAAGTTCCCCACTTGTTTACACCGGTGGTGTAGAGTGTGAGAGAAACCAGAGGGGAAGGTGTTTGCATAGTTTATAGTAGTGTTCTGGACTGGGCTGGTCTGCTGCTTGTGTAATTGGCTGATTCTGATACATTTCACCTGCCAGCTATGCTAGTTATCCTAGATTACCTTCCTACTGCTGTTTTCCCTTCCCATTGCCTTCCTGTTTAAGCCCAGGGGCATGCCACACAAACAGAGTGCTCAAATGTGCACAGAGCTGCTATTTCCTGGTTTAACTTTTTTTTTAAAAAACCTTTAAAACCCGGTGCATGGTGCGCACACCTGCTTAGTCAATGTTAAGAGTGCTAGACAGATTCAGACACACTTCCTAGCTTAGCTGTGCTTAGCTAGGAGCAAACTTGAGCCACAGGGCTCCAATCCGCTTACAGTATGCTTGACACCCCCCATGATGTCAGCTAACTCCTAGGCTTGCACCAAGCTATTCCTACTCTTACACTGTTGGGACCTGACTAGCATGCTGGGGAAAACTATCATTCCCCTCATTTGCATAGGATTGCCTGCTAATGCATAGTTACATGTCTCACACTGAGCCCCCACCCCCCCACTAGCAACCACTCCTCACTGGCCATGTTGTCTTCTTCCTGCCATTGACTTGCTTGGCAGAATAGTGATTTTAGTTAGCATGCTTATTTTAGGTTTATTCCCCCCCAATCCTGTTTGCGCGCGCTGCCCTATGCTTAAACAGCCGAGATCGGCTAAAAAAAAAATAAAAGTTGATTTTTTAAATGTATTTGGCTGCTTGTAATGCCAATGGCTTCCTAACTGATATGCAGCTTTTATTTGGAGCTGTCACAGCTCCATTTTGGATTTTGCAGCGGTGTACTCGGTTACTAACTGAGTACATTTCTGCAGATTGCACTAGTCCTGCACGGCTGGTTGCAAGCTTCCTGGATTGCAAATTCACCTCATTTGCATGGCTTTCTCCTGCAAATGGGGTGATTTGCATACAATTGCATAGTCCATGCAGAACTAGTGCAGGAGCACTTGTGCATGATCCTGCAGGCTGTTCCTGGATTGCACAGCAGACATATTGCCTGCTACAGCTCCTGCATTGATCCTGCATGCCGTGCAAGGCATACAGAATCCAGGGGACTTTCTTACAAACTGTAACCCATTTTCTTGGTCAGTGGTCATATATATAAATACACATCTATTGTGGCAAGCATGGTGTCCCCACCTGTAAATGTATATTTCCTTAAACTGTTCTAAAAGGGCCGTGAATCCTTGAGAAAATATTTACTGGCTTGTACTATAGCGTTAAGTAAGTGATCTAAAAATACCAAAATACATACTGTTTGTTTCTTGGGGAAGAAACAATTGGTCTATATGGGGGTCTTTCTTTATTTTTATGGATTTTTGGAATCCCAAAAATCTTCCCAAATTCTGGTTGCTCAACCATTAAAAATTCATACGTGCTTAATTTAATGTACCCCTGATTAAACAACCCAAACAACTCCTGATCTATTGTATTACAACATTTTTAACAAAATCTTTGCTGACAATCTGTTAGTAGTTTCTGTTTGACAACAGAAAATCCAACTCTTTGACATAATTATCCTATTTATAACAATACCACACCTTTTGTCAGCTTTCATATACCTTAAATCCTTGTACTGGCAAAGCTGCTTAAGGGCTACCTGTTCATTCAAATCTAAGCTGAACATTTTGTGTTTGGGTTTTCCATTCATTAAATTATTAAACTCAAATTCACAGGATTTAGAAACTACACTTAAAGTGTTATTTAAAAGAGGGTTATAAAGACTTTTTTTTAATTTTATTTTCGGTAAATTAACATAACTTAGGATATATTTTAAATTCAATTTCCTTACAAACATCCTAAAATCAGCACTCAAATTGATATAAGAGGCTTCTACAACAAGGGATAAATGTAAAACCTTTTGACAAGACTTTAAGTTCACATGATGTAAAAACATGCTTAGATAAATTAAATACTGGACAGTTATAACTTAATGTCCTCGCCCCTCCCTCTGCCTCTTTTTCACCCTCTGTTCAATCTCTTGTTGTCCATAAGGGGACCCCGAGTCCCTCTTCCTTTCTGAAAAAAAGAGGAGGATGCCTGAAGCTGGGGTGGGGGCAGTGTCGATGTAGCCCTTTGAATGTTGTTTAATTCAAAAGACTGTCCATTTCTGGCAGCACCACAAGCTAATACATTATTTACTGCTTTTGTTACAGAAACATCATTGCTAGGCATTGTACCTTGGGCACCATTAACTGGAAAATCATCTGAGTGGTTAACATTTTCACCAACCTCACCATACTTCTTTCTGCCTGGCAATCAGGCACTTTAACACCTTTAATAATAAAAGCAAGTTTGGTTTGAATATGCCTTAGTATCTCTCTCAAGTTTTTTATTTTTACTCTGAACCAAATTGCTAACATGGCTCTAGACTTTCCCAGAAATGTTGCAAAAGTTACAGAAGGAAGTGTTGTTTTAAAGGAAGTGATGTAACATTTTTGAGGGTTATTTAAATGTGGAGGTTTTCATGTTTGTTTATTTCTGAAGAAGTTCCACTTTATTAAAAAAGAACAAAAGCCCTAAAGCAATTGTGTGGTTCTTTACTGGGGATTTGAGACATTGTGCAAATTTCATGCATTTTATATATCATTAATTCCATATCTTTAGTGTTGGGGGAAAAGGAATAAAAAATGAAATAGTATCTTGTTGAAAATGTCACAATTCCCAATAAAACACAAATCTGTCCATGGTGATCATATTACAGCTTAGAGTAATGAACATATTGGTTTTCCTTTAATAAATACTTACTTACAAGCCTTAATTAAAAAAATATTCTATCTTGTTGAAAATGTTGTGATTCCCATTAAAACTCAGATTTGCCTATGGTAATCATATTACAGCCTGGGTAATGGAAGAATTTGTTTTCCTGATATAACAATCCATAATTTTAAAGACTTTTCTATACTGCTTAGATAATCTTTATGACATACAGTGGAAACCAATTAATTTCATGATTAGTAATACTTACAAATTAAATCTACTTCATTTTCATTAGACATTATTGACAATAATATATTATGGCTTATAAAGCATTGCTTTAATGGATTATTTAATAAACTAAATTAAATTATAATAACATTGTTATGAAATATTTTATGAACCTCATATATAGAAGCAACACAATTTTGCCAATATAATTTACTTTGAGTTGTTCAGATGGTAATATATATTACAATTTTTTTTAACAAAACAATAATCTAGTGTACTGGTTATAATACTTAAAATAATTAATTTATTTATCAGAAGATAATACCATATACTGTTTTTTTTATTTTAATCAAAAGAATTGGATGCTAATACATACCAGATCATTCTTGGAGGACAAAAATAATTTAATGAGTATCATAAGCTGCTGGAGTATGAAGAGGCAAAATCCTCGATATCTAGATTATATAAATAAATTTTAGAATTTGAAACCAAAATAGATGATAAGTTGTGAAATTTTATTGCTGAACTGAATTTGGAGGAAGTGAGCAATGATCATAACAATGAGCTTATTTTAAAACATATAGGACTAACTACAACTAATACTTCATGTAAAATATTTGCTTGGAAATGCCTGCATAGGGTATTTCTCACTCACTACAAAATTCATAAAATCTTCAAAACTAAAGATGAAATCTATTGGAGGTGCAGGAAAATAACAAAGGCAGATTGTTATCACATTTTTATGAATGTGAAAAAAAAAAGTAAATGCATTGTGGCTCAATTGGAATCCCTGAACTGCAGTCTCTGAAAAAACTGAAAAGTGAAAAAAAAACTTTTTAAAGTGTTTCCTGAGGGGGAAATCCCCCTGTACCCTGATGTGTGTGTAGGGAAAGGCCCCCATACCCCAAACTTACATATACCAACTCAAAATTGGTAAATTCACCCAAAAAGTGAATCACTTCTAGCACAACTCACTAACTGTAGTTTCCTATGAAGGAACTCTGATTGTTGGTGAGTTGAAATTTGAACAGTCAAGATTTGAGAGTTCAAACTTCATACAACAGTAGGATAACCAAATAAGTGCTACTGAGATAATATTAAAGGTTTCTTTAAAGCACTCTTATCCAACAACTGTACAGTAACTATTCTCTTTTAATACTTAATGCTCTGATTCCTGGTTGCTTAAATGTTTCACAGTATTCCTTGTTGTGGTCACTATTGGCAATAGCAAGAAAAGCAATTAAAAAAGACTGGAAAAAGCCTTTTCACTTAAATTCACTGATTTTAGCACAATTCTCACTGTTGTATGCCATGATGAAATTAGATCCATAAAACTTCTTATTCTTCTTCTTTCAGCTGCGCCAGTTAGGGGTCGCTACAGCAGATCAACTGTTTCCATTTCTTCCTGCCCTCTGCATCTTGCTCTGTCACACCAACCACCTGCATGTCCTTTCTCACCACATCCATAAACCTTATCTTAGGCCTTCCTCATTTCCTCTTTCCTGGCAGCTTCATCCTTAGCATCTTTTTCCCAATATTCTCTGCATCCCTCCTCAGCACATGTCCAAACCAACGTAATCTTGCCTCTTTGGCTTTGTCTCCAAATCTTCCAACCTGGGCTGACCCTCTAATATACTTATTCCTAATCCTGTCCATCCTTGTCACACCCAGTGCAAATCTTAACATCTTCAACTCTGCCACGTCAAGCTCTGACTCCTGCCTTTTTGTCAATGCCACTGTCTCCAACCCATATAACATAGCTGGTTGCACTACCCTCTTGTAGACCTTGCCTTTCACTCTTTCTGGTACTTGTCTGTCACAAATTACTCCTGCCACTCTTCTCCACCCACTCCATCCTGCCTGTACTCTCTTCTTCACCTCTCTTCCACACTCACCATTACTCTGAACTGTTGATCCCAAGTATTTAAACTCATCCACCTTCACCACCTCTACTCCCTGCATCCTCATCATTCCTCTATCATCCCTCTCATTCACACACATATATTCTGTCTTACTCCTGCTGACCTTCATTCCTCTTCTCTCTAGAGCATATCTCCACCTCTCCAGGGTTTCCTCCACCTGTTCCCTACTCTCACTACAGATCACAATGTCATCTGCGAACATCATAGTCCACAGGGACTCCTGTCTGATGTCGTCTGTCAACCTGTCCATCACCATTGCAAATAAGAAAGGGCTCAGAGCTCATCCTTGATGTAATCCCACCTCCAGCTCAAATGCATCCGTCACTCCCACGCAGACCTCACTGCTGCCACACTACCCTCGTACATATCCTGTACCACTCTTACATACTTCTTTGACACTCCTGACTTCCTCATACAATACCACAACTCCTCTCTAGGCACCCTGTCATATGCTTTCTATAAATCCACAAAGACACAATGCAACTCTTTCTGACATTCTCTATACTTCTCCATCAACACTCTCCATCAACACTCTCAGAGCAAACATCGCATCTGTAGTGCTATTCCTGGCATGAAACCATACTGCTGATCACTAATCATCACCTCCCTTCTTAACCTAGCTTCCACTACTCTTTCCCATAACTTCATGCTTTGACTGATCAATTTAATCCCTCTGTAGCTACTACAGCTCTGCACATCACCCTTATTCTTAAAAATCGGTACCAAAATACTTTTTCTACATTCCTCAGGCATCCTCTCACTTTCCAAGATTTCTTTAAACAATCTAGTTAAAAACTCCACTGTCATTTTACCTAAACACCTCCATGCTTCCACAGGTATGTCATCTGGACCAACAGCCTTTCCGTTCTTCATCCTCTTCATAGCTATCCTTACTTCCTCCTTGCTAATCCACTGCACTTCATGATTCACTGTCCGCACATCATCCAACCTTCTCTCCCTCTCATTCTCTTCATTCATCAGCCCCTCAAAGTACTCTTTCCATCTGCTCAACACACTCTCCTCGCTCGTGAGTATGTTTCCCTCATTATCCTTTATCACCCTTACCTGCTGCACATCTTTACTAGCTCGGTCCCTCTGTCTAGCCAATCGGTACAGGTCCTTTTCTCCCTCCTTAGTGTCCATCTTTTTATACAACTCTTCATACACTTTATCCTTAGCCTTCGCCACCTCTCTCTTTGCCATGCACCTCATCTCCTTATACTCTTGTCTACTTTCTTCATCTCTCTGACAATCCCACTTCTTCTCCAACCTCTTTCTCTGTATACTCTCCTGTACTTCTTCATTCCACCACCAGGTCTCCTTGTCCTCCTTCCTCTTTCCAGATGTCACAACAAGCACCTTTCAAGCCATCTCTCTTACTAGCTCTGCTGTAGTTACCCAGCTATTTGGTAACTCTTCACTGCCACCCAGTGCCTGCCTTAACTCTTCCCTGAACATCACCTCACAATTACCCTGTTTCAGTTTCCACCATTTGATCATTGGTGCTGCCCTCACACTCATCCTCCTCTTCTTGATCACCAATGTTATCCTACAAACCACCATCCTATGCTGCCTAACTACACTTTCCCCTGCCACCACTTTACAGTCTCCAATCTCCTTCAGACTGTCCCTTCTACATAAGATATAATCCACCTGTGTGCATCTTCCTCCACTCTTGTATGTCACCCTATGCTCCTCCCTCTTGTTAAAATACGTATTCATCACAGCCATGTCCATCCTTTTCGCAAAATCCACTACCATCTGATCTTCTGCATTCCTTTGCTTAACACCATACCTGCCCATCACTTTCTCATCCCCTCTCTTCCCTTCACCAACATGCCTATTGAAATCTGCTGCAATCACCAGTCTCTCACCCTTGGGTACAGTCATCACCACTTCATCCAACTCACTCCAAAATTTTTCTTTCGCACACCCAACTTGTAGAGCATATGCACTTAAAACATTCATCATTACACCATCAGTTTCCAGCTTCATAAACATCACTCTATCCGACACTCTTTTCACCTTCAAAACACTCTTAGCATATTGTTCCTTCAGGATAATGCCTATGCCATTTCTCCTCCCATCCACACCATGATAAAACAATTTGAAATCGCCTCCGATACACCTTGCCTTGCTCCCCTTCCATCTGGTCTCTTGCACACACAATATACCAACCTTCCTTCAGTCCATCATATCAGCTAGCTCTCTCCCTATACCAGTCATACTGCCAACATTCAAAGTTCCAACCCTCTCTATCACAGTCCTAGCCTTTACCTGCCTTCGGGGATGCCTTCTCCCTCTTCTCCTCCTAATAATTCAAATAATAAATAATAATTCAAATTTTAAGTATTTGTTAAAGCTTAAAACTTTATTGGAAAAATACAATCATCCATCTTCTAAAAATTTATAATGATTTTATCAGTGGGTACGTATGAGTGAATTCTTGTTTTTTTTTTAATTTGTGCAAGCTCCATGTATACATGTATTGTAAATAGTTGTGAGTAAAAATTAAAAAAAATTGAAAAAAAGAATCCTAAAGTGGTACAGACACATATAATGAGAAAGAGAGGGAGAGTCCACTTAAAACAGGAATATCTACTTAGAGTGCTGAATAACTGTGCCATGGGAAAATGCTTTTAATATAATTATCTGTCACTGTGCAATGTTTCACAAAATATTGTACAGAATATTAATCAGTCCCAAATTTGCAGACATATATACAAAACAAAAAGTAGACCTCTCACACATTTATACTGCTTTTGTGCAAGACCTCACATGAATACCTTCCAATCTAATATGCAATCAAAGTACTGCCTCTTTTAAAAAAGTAAGGCATAACAACATAATAATTTAAAAAGACTGGAACTTGCATATAAAATACTTTGGAAAATATCTGGCTTCATACTGCTATCAAATAAACGTGCTATAGAAAACGATTTGCAATTTGAAAAATAAAACAAACAAACAAAGACAGCTTGTCCATCCTAGGGGAGGAGAGTGGAAAGCTTAGGGTTTGTGTTTCCAGTTAGATGTTTCCCGATGGAGACCAGTGAGAATGTCTCAGGTGTAAAGTGGGGCTGCCATTTTTTTTTTTTGTAGTGTGGGAGGCTTCAGTGTATGTGTTGTTCAGCATGATGATATACTGGACATCACAACTGTGTGCTGGTATTCATATTTCTCTTCATCTGTAAGATCCCTGCCATCATTATCCAGAAAAATGATGTCCTGCCCTCAATGATGCTATGAATAATGGAGAGTTGGTGATCTCAAATAGGGAGGACTTAAAAGGGTGAATTTTCTCAGGAGTGTTACGGTCACCTGTTATAAGGCTTAGGGCTGGATCTTGCTGTTCTTCTCTGTTAAGGGAATTAAGTATCTATAGAGTTATGGCTGAGCAACTAGTAGAGATGAATATAAGGATTAAAAATAGAAAATGCTATGAAAAAAATCTCATCCAGGACAGGCATTATTGGAAAAAAATTATGAACCTTCTTGGTTGGGGTGGGGATGACCTTCTTTTGTGGTATTGGGCCTTACAGCACTCCTATGTGGGCTATTTCCTCAATACCCTACCTGTTGGACATTATTATTTGTTTAAGTAATGAACTAAAGCAAACAAGAAACATGACTTGACTCCCAAATAGATGCATTATTTGATGGCAAGCTACCAGGAAAAAAAAATCCATTGCTAGGTCACAAAATCAAAATATATGTAAATGCCATAAAGAAAACTGCTGAAAACATTATCCACTGCACTCATTCTTAATATAAACAAACCTATATGTCTAGAGCTCTTTGCATCTCTCCTGATCCAAATAAGTGAATACAAGCTCTCTACATTTTAAATAGCTAAAACTTTTCATTCATTCATTCATTCATTCATTCATTCATTTAGTCATTCATTCATTCATTCATTCATTCTCTGGTTACCTACCTAATCTAATTCAGAGTATGGGGAGCTGAAGCATATTCTGCTACTTAGTGGGCACGGCACAGAGAAAATAGCTTTAGGTAGGATGTTATACTTAAAACTAAATATGAAAATTCAGGTGTTCTAATGGCTTCAGCTAAACCAGCATGTATAATTGAAGGTAAGTGGACAGAACTGGTTTTAAGGGATCTAAAAGCTAAAATGATTCTCAGACAGTATGACCTGGACACTTACTTGTGATTGCTTTCTGCTCCTGGCATTTTATGATTTACAATTTATCATTTATTACTGAATCACGTTAAAGAATAGTAAACAGCAAGAAGTACAATTCCATGTAACATGAAACCGATGTGATGTAGAGACACAAAACTATAACAGAATTTATTAGTACATTTCTACTGAAGGAGTCACATGCTGAGTCTGAAGAGGCAAACCTTGAAACATCAAATAAATTCATGGCCTGTATTTGTAATATGTAAAAATGTAGTGCTTCAGATAACAATGGATGTAACTTATTTTATTTTAGTTTCTTAAAGCTAACTGTGTTGCCTTCTTATATAAGAAACAATTGATGACTTGTGCTACTTAGGTCCTAAGAATCTATTACATTAATACTTGCTAGTTTCTTACCTAAAATATTGAAATGGGATTGCATGAGCATTTTATATTAGGATAAATCTATATATAAATTTTATATATATATATATATATATATATATATATATATATATATGTGTGTGTGTGTGTGTGTGTGTGTGTGTGTGTGTGAATATATATATAAATAAACACACACACACACACACACACACACACACACACACACACACACACACACACACACATATATATATATATATATATATATATATATATATATATATATATGTATACACACACACACACACACACACATATATATATATATATATATCTATAGATCACCTACAGAACACCGAATTGCTGCAGTAGTGGTGCTGCGGTAGCGTTGTCACCTCACAGATAGACGTTGCCCGTTTGATTCTCAGTTAGAGCATCTGCTGTGTGGCGACATGCGTGAATGGGCGTTCCTTCGTTGAAGGTTGTGCGTTAGGCCCGGCAAGCCAGCATGTCAAAATCTACTGCCAATCATTAGCGGACCGGAGTTCCGCTGTGGCGACCCCTAACCGGGAAAAGCCGAAAGTAACAAACAAACCTACAGAACACCGACAACCCCAAAACGCCATCACCCATATGGCCGACGCCATATGGTCGACACTCACAATATCGACAGTGCCAGATCTTCACAAAAAAGGTAAATAAAATTTCCTTTTTTGTGCCCCCCTCATACCCCACATGGGGGACTCCACCCCCACACCCCCTGTACCTTTAATATACCAACTCCGACATCGCACTACAGTGCAAGAATGGAAATGTTTCCATTCTGCACTATTGGGAAATAGCGTTTCCCCATTGTCGATATTCTGAACGTTGACCATATGGTGTCAGCCATATGGGTGTCGGCATTGTGAGCTGTCAGCATTCTGTATGAGACCTATATATATATATATATATATATATATATATATATATATATATATATATATATACACACACACACACACACACACACACACACACATACACACACACACTCACACATGCATATACATGGGTGGTGATGCTTAATTGTTTTAGGCGAGTGTTCTCCCTTTGTATCTACCCCTTCTTGTGTGCTTCAGGGCTCAGTATTGGGATCAGTATTACCTAGTTATGTATTTTCTTTTTTTTAATTGATTCTGACTGATAATACTGACTGATAATAAAAGCTGTATCCCTAAGTACACAGATGACTGCAAACTTGGCACCTTGACACCATTCTCCAATTGTTTTGAAAAAATTTACTTTTGGGTCAAAGAGTTAGATCTGAAGCTTAGGTTTAGGCAGTTCAAGTCGATGAATTTTAGTCACAATATGGTAAATGGCTTTCTCAGTCTTGCTGGACAGGTTATGTCTATCGTTAACAGTATGAAAAATGAGTGGATTACTGTTAATAAAAAAATGTCTTTTCATAATCAGGCCCTATTGTACACAGAAAACTATTAAACATGGCAGGCTTGCTTCCCAGGTCTGTAGTATCAAGAAATGCCTGTCTTCTATGTAACCTTTATAAACAATCAATTTGCCCTTTTTAGACAACAATGCTGAATTCCTTTTGTATTCTCACTTTGAAATGAATATGCTCAAAGTCTTCCGAAGAAAGTTTCTTTGGACAATCCAGATTATGTGCTATTATTACTATTCTAAGAGACTAACCAAGATGTATTGTTTATAGGCTTACACGTGATGAACTTTGCATGACCTAGTTTGTACAGGGGCTTCTAGGCTTGACTGTACCTTACAGTTGTCAACAAACTAGATATGACAAATTCCTCTTTGTTGAAGTGATAAATAGAAGGTATAAAAGTGATAAATTCAGCACCCAAACACCATGGACTTGTTTACCTGTACATATTAGACAGTCAGGAAAGAGCGCAACTCAAGGATTAGGGTGATTTTAGGCCTGGTATAGGAAGAATATGGGCAACGTGAAGAAGTCTGCATTTCCTGAGGGTTAGATGGTCTGAACACAAATATAAACATACTTGATGAATGAACAATAGTAAAATGCTTCCATGGAGAGTTCATTTATTTTCTAACTCTAATAATACCATCAATGGTGGATGGTACATGGCAGTGGCAGACCTATAAGAGGTATAGTATTGCACACTTCCACCCACCGTTAGGTACTGTTACTTGTTTGCTGTATGACTGAACTTCTGCTTTACTCTTTGAACATGATATACCATCTTCCCTATTGATCATCCTGCTATGAGATATCCTGCATATTTTTCAAAAGTAGAATACTGTTAAAATAAGTTTGTACAATTGGATGACTTAAATATTTATATAGATTTTAATCGGATTATTACAGTAATGATAATTTTCCTCATGTACATTAGCTGACATTCCACAGTACGCAGCCTAGACATATACATAGTACCTATTTTTCTGATTATTTATTTGTCTTACAAATCACAATCCTGCCCTACACTACTTGCAGTTACTGAATGCATGTTTCATTATAATATTTGATGTCCATCCCTAGTGTCATCAGTTAATAGTGTTTAACCTGCAGGTCATATCTGCATTATATTACTGTTGTTAGTGTTTCACCCCACACAGTAGACCTATCGTATTTTTTTCTGTAAATGTTAGCACAAATTTCATTGCTGAAATATATTTCTGTGTGTGCCATTCATATTTCCACATCTTCTATGGCTTACTGCATGTCCACCTTGCTTTTCATTTTCTAGACAGGCCTTGCTGCATGTACATATTTTGAATTGTTCTGCTGTCCTGGACACTAACAATCAATGAATAAATAAATACTGAATAGTTTACCTGTGTAAGCATCAATGCTATCAGCCAGTTTTAATTTCTTTAGGTATTCCTTTAATGGCCGTCTCTTGAATTTACAGCACAGCATGTCACAGTAATGGTCTTCATCTGGTTTGACCTCTTCTGTTTGCTTCTTACCTTTCTCCTCTTTATGCTCCTTTTTATTCTTTGGAGGAGATGGCTGTTTTCTCTCTGGAGCTGCAGAAATTCAGTTTTTATTATAATAAGAAATGACCAGATCAGAAGTTCATAAGACAGCAGAAATCAAATAAAATACTGAAAGAAAAGAACATTGTTTTTAGTTTACAGGATGCTTGTTCCGAAAATTAGATTTATATTCTGCTGTAGAGTATGAAAGCTTTTAACATCAAGCAAAATGTCTGGAAAAGGGTGAAAACTTTCATGAGCATCTACTTTTGTACCGGTCTTAGACTGTAAACAAATTGTGGTTTAACTTATTTCCTTTACAATACAATAACTGTATAAAGCCCATTTAAAATTTTGAATTGTTTTATTTTTCTCCAGTGGCCCCATACACCACAGTAACAGGTTTGAACAAAAACAGCACATGCATATCTCCTGATGTGCCTCTGCAGATAATGTAACAATCAGAAAATAGTGAGCAAGTCCTTTTTTGATAGCTAGTGCACTGTGCCAACAGACATGCAGTAGTACACTGTTTTTAAAGTTTTTGCTAACCAGTGGGTAGTAAAATGGATGGAAAAACAGCAATTAAGTTATGTCCTACCATGTTTTTTATAGTATTTAATTCAAGGGGAATATAACTCAAGGTGGCAGAGAAAGACTGTCAGATAACTGTTTCTGTTTATTGGAGTAACATGAAGAAAACAGTATTTGGTTTGTTTGTCTTTTCGTCTTTTCCCGGTTAGGGGTCGCCACAGTGTAACTCCGGTTCGCTAATGACTGGCAGTTGATTTTTATGGTGCCGAGTTGCCAGCCCGACTCCCAACCTTCAACGAAGGCACTCCCATTCACACATGTCTTTTGGAGGCCACTCAACCGCGGGGAGAACATGCAAACTCCACACACAAGGCATTCCAGCCGAGAATCAAACAGGAGAACCTCTTGCTGTGGTAGTATTTGGTAACAGCATTATAATGTTAATGACAGCTAACTGAGAAAAGGGAAAAAAACATTTTATAGTGAAGGTTTTTGATATGGTAGTATTAATAGAAAATGTTTGCCACTAAGTGGTGAAGGATAAGGAATTTAGGATGCCAGGATGCAAATTTCTGTATGAGATATGTTTTCAGCTACTGTTTTAGTTATTTGCTTATCTATTTGTTTTCTTGTTTTGCCTGAATCATGTCTGTTCCTTCATACACAACAAATTCTGCCTGAAGAATGATCTTTCAAAACACATTGTGTGCCCATAGTTCAGTTAGTTAAGTACTAGAATGGTTTGTACTCTGCCATCCTGGTTCTAATTCCCACAAGAATCACATAAACTGAGACTGAATTGCAATGCTAATTTAGGATGGCGTCATGGCACTTAAATTATGCAGTCCTGTTTTTTAACTGTGTTGTTTTAACTGTACCCAAGAATTCTACTGTGTTTCTTGAAAAAAAAAGACAGAATCCAACACTAACCAAGGATAATACCACACAACCTGACTAAAATAGCACTTTATCGAGCCAATAAAGCAGTATTTTAGCCTCGTGGTCTGGCGTTGTCTTCATTTAGTGTTGGATGTTGTTTTAACTAGTCCAGTAAAAGTACTCTAAATATATGCCATCTGGTAATCATCTGATAATAGCTTCATATGGCACAGAATATTAAGAATGTGGTGCTATACTTAGACTGTACAGCAGTCCAGGGTTTGGTTCCCACAGCTTCAGTTTGTCTACTGTATGACACTGAGCAAGTCACTTAATCAGATACTGTGACAATGCCTCCCTTGAATTTGGACTATATGTCTAGTAACCTACCTGGATAATATTATATTGTTTCCTCTTTGGTGATAGACACACATGACTATCATTTCAGCTCAGCTACAGTAAATTATTATTTTACAACAACTCACTTTCTAATTATTGCTTGCTACTCTTACTTTTAACATCTTTGCTGACTCTGTCACTTTTGTTGCCTGATATTCATCCATCCCAAAGACTTTGCTGGTATTTCTGACTAGCTGCCACCCCAGAATTGATGACACTTCCAGACCTGCAGTTTTACATACCCACCAACAGCATTCCTTAATATTATTTACATAACAGTTTCAGGCTTTAATGAAGAAGACATTGCATGTACTTTCATACTATTTGCCTTACGAAACAATTACATAAATGCCTTCTACTGTCCTGCTTTTGGTGATAGCTGGTCTGAGTAACACAGCTAACATACAGAAGGTGTTAAGAGCACCAACTTGTTCTGCTACTGGATTTCTTTCTTCTGCTACTATAAGTAATATTGCTACAAAAAAGAATTTAGTACTAATAAATTGTAAAATACATTATAAAATGCAGCATATGCTCAGGTGCGGTGCATAAATGCTGTTACTGCTTATTTTTACAGTATCAAACATAATCTGAAATTGATGTTCTTTAAACATGATAAAGCACAATTAGATTGCAACACACACACACACACATATATATATATATATATATATATATATATATATATGGATTCCATACATTTGGTCGAATTATACAGGCATTGCACTTCACTGAAAGCTCACCTGACTGAAAGCTCACTTGGTCGAAGTTCATTTGGTCGAAAATGGAATATAGCCCCTGCCCCACTGCAGTGCAATCTTAGAGTGAGAATATTAAATAAGGGGGGTGTGGGGGAAAAGCCCCCCACAATGGGGGGCGTGGGGGCATAGCTCCCCACATAATTTTAATGTATTCACTATTATAAGAAAGTATATCTATTAGAAATGCATTGATATATATGTCTTTAGTAAAAACTATTGGCATAATGTGGGGAGCTATGCCCCCACACCCCCCATTGTGGGGGGTTGTGCCCCCCACACACCCCTTATTTAATATTCTCACTCCAGAGTTGCACTGCAGTGGAGCAGGGGCTATATTCCATTTTCGACCAAATTAACTTTGACCAAGTGAGCTTTCAGTCACATGAGCTTTTAGTCAAGTGAAATGCCTGGAATCATTTTCGACTAACTGTAATTCGACCAAATGTATAGAATCCATATATATATATATATATATATATATATATATATATATATATATATATATATATATAGTGTGTGTTTGTATGCACAGAATAAACTCTCTGGGACTTCTTTAAGCATTTCAGTACTACTCAGTGTCTAGTCAGTGCTGTTAAAATCAAATGCGGTATACATTAGTATGTTTTTCTTTATATAGTTTATATATTTTTATTTTAGACAGTAAAATTATGGTTGTTTGTATAGTCTCTATTCAGGAATTACTGATTGCTCTAATACTTTTTCCAAGGATCGTAACCTATGTTATAGACAGAAAAGGGTCAAGTAAAACAGCAGTACATGCTTTTGAATGTTATATCTTGCCAGTAATGTTTCTGCATATTAATACTTCCTGCACTTTTTAAGAAAAGCAGACCTATAGGAGTCTGAATTATTGCTACACTGGTTTTGAAAGAACTACTGCAACAGATTTTTTTGAGTAATTTTGCCTCATCATAGACTTCTTATGAGCAAAGAATGTCTATACATGTGAATACTTGCATTTAGATAATTATACCCACTACAGTTTATACAATTTTTCATTGTCTGCAGTGGATATACATATTTGATTTTATTGGCAAACTGTGAAATTTAGACAATTCATAATCAGAATCACTATGACTTGAAATTCCATAATGGCTCTGGTGTCTTTTCTGGTAACACTTTTTTGAGGTATGCAGTATTGTTACTTTTTCTAAAATCACAATTTCATGGGGTTGATAATTCTGAACAGTAATTTTCCACAAAATTGCACCTTTTTCAAGCAACAACTTATTCAACTATTTATAAACTGAAAATTGTACTGATTTTCATCTGATGTAACTTTTTGTGAAGTTTATGATATACTTGTGTGGTGGCTTCCTTTCAGTCTTTCAGAACTTCCAGCTGCCCATAATCTGATTACACTTTAACTTACCATTTGTGCAAAGGAATGAGTAATGCAGTTCAGGAATTTACTTGTGTTTATTACTGTTTCCTGCATATCACTTGTCATTTTCATCCCATTTGGCCTTCAGTGTGACTGACGTGACAAAAATACAGAGTCCAGCTATTTTACAGGTTTGTATAGTTGTCTCTTGGAGCATTTAATTTGCACAACAGCAGCAAATGAATATAAGTAACTTGTTAAGGGTACTAACTGATTTATATAATGCGTGCTCACATGTGCACGTGTGTGTGTGTTTGTGTGTGTGTGTGTGTGTGTGTGTGTGTGTGTGTGTGTGTGTGTGTGTGTGTGTGTGTGTGTGTGTGTGTTGGTGTGTATTAGAGGGGTGTCCAGAGTATCACAATCTATGTTTTATTACCAGCATAGTTAACTCCCTTCTGTTATGCACCTCTGTAACTACAGTGTAGTGCATTTTTTGTAGGCATCCTTGGTATGTAGTATGTTTGTTTGTGTCTTTCGGCTTTTCCCGGTTAGGGGTCGCCAAAGCGGAACTCCGGTCCGCTAATGATTGGCAGTTGATTTTTACGTACCGGCTTGCCAGGCCTGATGCACAACCTTCAACGAAGGCACGCCCATTCATGCATGTCTCCACGCAGAAGACGCTCTAGCTGTGAATCAAACCAGACAGTGTCTTACTGTGAGGTGAATTTCTTTAAATTGTCACTCTTCATGCAGTGCAATTTATTTGTATTTGTACTGCTCATGTACAGTCTGCCTGATGATCAGTAGCATATTACTTCTGTAGTCCTTCTACTCATATATCAATGAACTGGTCCTCCTTCATTTCTCTGTGCATCAAACAAATGAAGGGTATTACCTCAGATGGATTCATAAACTTGGTCCACTCCCTATACAAGAAGCAAGGTAGAGCCTGTTGGGTATTCAGTACTGCTGCGTGCATTTTAATCATAAACAGATAGGCATGCATGACAATGAATGGGTTTTGCATTGTTTCTGGAATGCACAACTTACTCAGCAGGCTTAGTATATCATACATTTTAATAGTGCACACACACAAAAAAAAAAAAACTGTCAGAATCAGCCCATCAGCTGAAAACATGATGTCAGCTATAATGTGATACACACCATGTTATCCTGTGTGCTTAGCATTACTATGGAGTATACAGCAAAAAGATATTCACATTTTTTGACCAGAACTGTTATAGAATATGTTGGGGAGTTGGAAAAAAAACAGAATCACATGCAAATACATGCAGTTACATGCTTTCTCTCCCACAAATCTATACACTGTCATTTTATGCCAGTGTGTGACTGTGTAGGTGTTTTACTTGAATGAGGAATCTGGAGATGGAGGCATGGATAAATGCAATGGCACACACCATGGCAAACTTTGTGTACCGCTTTTCAGTTAAGTGCCTGACAAACCTTAAAACATAGGTTAAGGGGACACCAAAAGAGCAAACCTTGTATTCTGTATACAACTGCCACTGAGGACTTTATGTATATCCACTGAGGACTTTATGTATATTTATAAATAGTGGAAATGTCTATAACAAAAGCAAGCTATACCTTCTGCTGGGTAAAGGCATGTGTGCTGGGTGTAGGTTCATATATCACATTAAAGGCAAGCAGACTTTAAAGCTATGTGCCTACTACTGGATACAGTCAATGTTAAATATGAATGTATGCATTTCATTACCCATTCATGTGTATTAAGTATTATTTGCATTTCATTATGAACTGAGGTTTTGACATCACTCTCAAGCCATGTTTTGGTGCCATATTGTCCTTTCCTATAGCTAGAACAGCCCAAACCTGCATATTGGAATTACAGAGAATGTGTAGAGCACCCGCAGGTGTAGCTGAAGTAGATATGGGTTCCTTCCTACCTGACTCTGGTGACACTCCTATATGCCCAACACACCAAGGTGGCAAGAATGACAGATTTTATTCTAGGTGACACATCTAGCTTAAAAGGCAATAGCACAACCACAAACATATTATTTCAACAGTGCACCAGTTAGCAATAAGGCAAGGTGAGATGTGCATGCAGTGAAAATATACATTCACCCTCTTCCCCAGAACTCAACAGGAAAAGGTCTTTACATTCAAACATGCACAAAGAAGGCAATATCAATTAGCAGTAAAGCTTTATAATGCAGCAATACAAACACGGCAAAAGAAATGCAATGTTGTTAAGCAATAAAAGAGTTATAATACGACAATACAGATATGAGAAAATGCAATGTTATTGAGCAGCAAAATTCTTGAAGGCAGCAGTCCTAACACGAGCAAAATGCAATGTCATTGAACAATGAAGATTTATAATGCAACAATACAAATATGAGAGAATACAATGTCATTCAGCAGTACTACTAATACCCTCAACCCCCTTGATCAATTCTAAACAGACCAACTATGAAACACTCTATTATACCCTGTTCACTGGCCAGTGACTATTTACAGTCTTGCTGCTGGCATGTTGGGGCCCAAGTTGGAGCTCATATGGATCCCAGTTATTTGTAATCCACAAAGCATTTAGGGGTGGGGAGAAAACCACAATCTTATAAAAATATAAAATGATGGCCAGAGCCTTTCACCACTCCATCGAGAATATCCTAGTGACCAGGCACCATGGTTCCTCTGATGAGAAAAGTAGAAAATCACCTGCCAGAACTCTGGTAATCATCTATGGCTTCCGTGTACTAGGCTCAAAGGAACTCTTTTTCCTGCTGAGTCATATGCAGACATGGAACTACTGGTTTCAGACTTCTCTCCTGATTCCAAAAAATACCACCATCCAGGATTTCAGCAACAGACAGACACAATCTGCAACTTCACTTCCCTGTTCCAAAGCACTAGAAAGAAAATCAAGTTATGCTGCAAGTTCCTTTTTCCCTTCAGCTCCCTGTTTCAGTCTTCCCTCCTTCAGCTAGCATCTCAGTCTCCTCTTTCACTTTCAAAATTGTCTTTTATATCCCTGAAAAGGAGCTCCACCTTGTGGTGCAATGGAAAACTACAGTCTATTACTTCTACAATGAAATACAGTGGGAGCTACAAATGCATTCTTAGAAACAGAGATGGTGGGTTACAAAAGTAATATTTTCATTTTTGCTAGGCATTTCCAACTAGTCCATGGACAGAAATAGATAATGTAACTATGTATACATATATATGTATGCAGATAGACTGTGTTTATCTTTGTTAACTTTATTATACATGACAACATGTAAGGTAAGCCCATGTTAGAAAAAACCTGCAGCTATAGTCAGTTCTTTGTAATACATTTTAAACTGTTTCATAATCAAGATCCTGTCTTAAGGTTCTTTTATTGTGCATCATTTTAGCAACTCTGATGCGTGTTTAAATATTTCAAAAATGTAATTAAGAAAGGATGCATGGTTCATTTTTATCTATGAATCATTGCAACCAAAAAGTCTAAACAATGAAATATAAATAAGACATACCACTTTAATTATATTATTTTACAATATATGCATTCAACTTAGTTGTTTTATTACTTCAGTCACTTATTAGTGCTTTGCTGATGTGCTGGTGTGGATCCACTAGCCGTTGTGGTGCTCATTTATTATATAAACTGTTTAGTTATTTTAACATTTTATAACCTTGAAGACAAAAGACCAAGGTGTCATTTGTAGTTTCGTAGATATCGCAAGGTAATGTTCCAATAAATATTCCAGTCAGAGGCAGAAGCAGTGTATCAAGAGTAGGGATGTTGAGTGCCATCAACCCAAACACAGTACTATGGAGGTGTGCAAGGGGAGGGATGATGAGTGCCATCGATCCAGACACAGTACTATGGAGGTATGCAAGAGGAAGGATGTTGAGTGCCATCGAAAACACAGCACTATGGAGGTGTGCATGAGGAAGCATGTTGAGTGACATCAATCCAAACACAGTACTATGGAGGTGTGCATGAGGAGGGATGTTGAGTGCCATCGACCCAAACACAGTACTATGGAGGTGTGCAAGAGGAAGGATGAGTACAATCAAAAACACAGTACTATGGATGTGTGCAAGGAGGGGAAGTTGAGTGCCATTGACCCAAACACAATACTATGTAGCTGTGCTAGAGGAGATATGTTGAGTGCCATCAAGCCAAACACAGTACTATGGAGGTGTGCAAGAGGAGGGATGTTGAGTGTCATGAACCCAAACACAGTACTATGGAGGTGTGCATGAGGAAGCATGTTGAGTGCCATCAATCCAAACACAGTACTATGGAGGTGTGCATGAGGAGGGATGTTGAGTGCCATCGACCCAAACACAGTACTATGGAGGTGTGCAAGAGGAGGGATGTTGAGTGCCATCAGACCAAACATGGTACTATGGAGGTGTTCAAGAGGAGGGATGTTGAGTGCCAGCGATCCAAACACAGCACTATGGAGGTGTCCAAGAGGTGGGATGTTGAGTGCCATTGACCCAAACACAGTACTATGGAGGTGTGCAATAGAAGGGATGTTGGGTGCCATTGATCCAAACGCAGTACTATGGAGGTTTTCAAGAAGAGGGTTTTTTTTGTGCCATGGCCCTAAACACAGTACTATGGAGGTGTGCAAGAGGAGGGATGATGAGTGCCATTGACCCAGACACAGTACTATGGAGGTGTGCAAGAGGAAAGATGTTGAGTGCCATCAAAAACACAGTACTATGTAGGTGTGCATGAGGAAGGATGTTGAGTGTCATCAACCCAAATACAGTACTATGAAGGTGTGCAAGAGGAAGGATGTTGAGTGCCATCAACCCAAACACAGTACTATGGAAGTGTGCAAGAGGGGAGATGTTGAATGCCATCGATCCAAACACAGTACAATGGATGTATGCAAGATGAGGGATGTTGAGTGCCATCAACCAAAACACAGTACCATGGAGGTGTGCAAGACGAGGGATGTTGAGTGCCATCAAGCCAAATACAATACTGTGGAGGTGTGCAAGAAATGGGATGTTGAGTGCCATCAAACCAACCATGGTACTATGGAGGTGTGCAAGAGGAGGGATGTTGAGTGACATTACCCAAACAAATCACTATGGAGGTGTGCAAGAGGAGGGGATGCTGAGTGCCATCGACCAAAACACAGTTCTATGGAGGTGTGCAACAGTAGGGATGTTGAGTGCCACTGACCCAAATGCAGTACTATGGAGGTTTGCAAGAGGAGGAATTTTGAGTGCCATGGTCTCAAACACAGTACAATGGAACTGTGCAAGAGGAGAGATGTTGAGTGCCATCAACTGAAACACAGTACTATGGAAGTGTGCAAGAGGAGGGATGTTGAGTGCTATCAGCTGAAACACAATACTATGGAGGAGTGCAAGAGGAGGGATGTTGAGTGCCATCAATCCAAACACAGCACTATGGAGCTGTGGAAGAGGAGGGATGTTGAGTGTCATCGATCCAAGCATAGTACTGTGATGGTGTGCAAGAGGAGGGATGTTGAGTGCCATCGACCCAAGCATAATACTGTGGAGGTGTGCAAGAGGAGGGATGTTGAGTGCCATTGACCCAAGCACAGCACTGTGGAGATTTGCAAGAGTAGTGATGTTGAGTGCCATCTACCCAAGCACAGTACTGTGGAGGTGTGCAAGAGTGGGAATTTTGAGTGCCAGTCTAATGACCATTTGCACTTTGGCAGTACTCTCCCTCAGGCTATAACTCTTTTCTCTAGGAGGACATACCTGTCAATCCCAGAGTAAATGTATGAAAATCCATCATCTGGGTTATCTTTAAATGACATTAGTGAGTTACACTGTCTAACATGCAGGGGAAGTTTATTTTAGAAGTTAAGGAGGCACTGTGTTATAAATCTGTCCGTCCATGTTTTATTTATCCAAAAAGCTTAAAATATGGAAAGCACTTGTATTCTTCTGCACTTATTATCACGTGTTGATCTCCAGTTTTTAGTGGTATTTTAAAAAAGTTTTGCTCATTTAATTTAATTTAACTTGCTAAGGTTACTGTATTGTGTTTGTACAGTCACCTGACTGAATTTGTTAATTGCTGTGTTGCTCTCCTTTGCTAAATCTACTTGTTTCCCTCCATTTTAATAGGTTTACTTTTAGAATTCAGTTTAATTGGTCTGTCTAAATTTTTAGCTCAACTGTATTGTGCTCAGTTAAACTTCATGCAACACTACACAAACTTGCACAGAATAGGTACAGATATTCAAAATGAAGTCTGAATTTTAATAAGAATTGTCAGAACTGTACCCTTTAACAGACTTCTTGTTTAGAATCAAGTTAAGTTACTGTAAGCTGTTTCTACCTTGAAGCAATCCTGCAAATGGTACACATCCTTGTGCGTATTATTACTGAAATCTGGTTTAAAAGCGTAGAAAGCACCCCCCTCTATACCAGGGTTTTGTGCCTACCATGTCTTTAGGCCCAGTGAAAGCTGTGATGGAGTATTTATATTTGTTAAAGATCACATTACCTCAAGACAGATTCCTGGAGAGCCACAAATCAGGCTTATTGAGATTTATCTCGCTATAAATAAAACCAACTATCAGATCATAGCAAGGTGCAAGACCCCCTTGATGACCCTCCCAAAACCATGCACATTTCTGAAATGCATTGGATGGACTCCATATGCACAAAAACTTCATCATTCTGGGAGATTTTAACTACTTGTTGATAAATGGGAGACTTGTATTTCAAAGGTAGGCCATGGCCAACATTCCCTTGATTTTGGAAGAATTCCCTAGATTGCATATTCAAAGAACTCACTTGAGGACAAAATGTTCTTAACCTGTTCTTACAAATATTGCAGCTATATGTAATCTTCTTTTTCAAAATCCCTAAACCAGCAGATGCAAATATCAAAACATTTATAAACTTTAAACCAACAAACTTACTACGAGTCTATGATGAAGTCTCTAAGTTCAGGTATAACTCTACCCCTCAAAACATTGACACAGCTACTAGCTATGCAAATAAATTCTGCACTCACCTAGAAATCTGTCAATCTCTGCCAAAGCTGAGCAAAAGTGGGAAGGGAAGGAGCAAACTACCCTGGTGGTCCACATTCATAAATAAACAATCCAATAAGGGCAATAAGAAGAAAAGCTCATCAGAATATATAGCAAAACTATAGACCCACAAATCAAGGTCAACATTAAAGAGTTATCCAAGGTATTGAAAAATACCATAAGGAAAACTTGGGTTTTCCATAAATTTAGGCTGACATCTAAAGGTAAGGATAATTACAAATCCTTCTTTATTGATGTCAGTAATTTATGAAATAATACCCAATATTGCTCTAAACTAATTCAAATGGCATGACCTAATCTGATCCACTGGATATTGCATATTTACTGGCAAAGAAATTCACTGTAAAAATTTCATCCCAGAGATGTTTATACAAAACACACATAAACTTAAAAAACTCACTCCCATCATCACAAAGGAACACTTGTTAAAAATAATTTACAAAACAAAACAAAACAAAAAACATCATCAGTAGTACCTCATAACATACCAGACTGTATATTAAACATTACAAAACAAGTGATGGACCCACTCCTTCAGCTGTTCAACCAGAACTTATTCACTGGTTTTACCCTTGAGTTTTGTGCACAGCATTTGTGATACCTCTTCAGAAGGGTAGTCCCAACAAAGACCCCTGGAATTACACAGCCATCAGTCTGATGTGCCTCATCTGCAAGAGCATGGAATGGTTTCAAAACAGACCTGATAAACGACGACATAAAACAATCTTATAAGAGTTGACCTTCAGCAATTTGGCTTTGTTACAGGTAGAGCCTGTTTAATGAATCTGTATTTTTTTTGCATAGATAATGCAAGCCATGGACAGTGGTCATGTTGTTCATACAGCATACATTGATCTCAGCAAAGCATTTGATACTATACCACATGCCAGGAAGCTAAATAGGTTAATAGGTTTATACAAGACTAATGCCCATGAGGGCCTTTCCAAGCCTAGCTGTGCAACCCAACCCAGTTTTGCTGCTGTGTTCCTTGGATGCCTTTATGGTGGGGTATTTTAGTAAAGAGGTAGCTATGGATTACGTGGGGGCTATGTTAGTTGGGGGATACTGTCAACCTCTGTCCATCAGAGACATGGGAGCCAGACCATGGGTGAATTTATGATATCCCATCTAGTAATCAATGTTTCTTTTGAATAGGGTCTGGGATAACTCTGCTTTATGCAGATAGGGAGTTTATTCCATATTGCAGAGATACTTTAAGACACATACCAGTCTCTCCATCATGTTCTATTTATGTTTCAGGCAAATACAGGTCCTTAGATTTAGTGTTTCTGGTGCTGTTTGTTTTGCAGATATGCAAGAGATCCATCAAAGCTGAATCTGAGGATGACTTATATGCCAGGTATAGACCGACTGACTGATAGCAACCTGTAGGAGACTGAGTACAGAAATAGGGGGCTTAAGGCAAAATGTGTAGGACAGGTTATTCATACACTGGATTCTCCTGGTAATGAACCTTTGAGGGCATTCCATCTGTTGCAAGTGCCTGGATAGGTACATGCCAAAGGGGCATGTTACTTAATGATGGATCTGATAAGGGCTGAATATAGTGGTATGATTTTTTTACTGTCTTGTCTATGTGTTGGTCGAAAGCCAGATTACTGTCCACATATGTTTTCAGATCCATAACTAGGGTGTTTTATCGATGAAGTAATTTGCTTGGGTCGACAATTTCCCAAAGGGCACTATAATGCATTTATTCATGTTGAGTTTTAATCCATTTATTTTGTACCAGTCATTTGTTTGTGTTAGACCCTCTTGTAGGATGTTGCTGTCATGGGGGGAGTCTATGATCCCAATTTACAGTCATCTGCAAAACAGGTGCGACAGAAGCCTTTGACATTAGCCTTTAATTCCTAGAAGTACATTCCGAACAAGAACAGGCCCATCATGGAGTCCAGGTGGGTCTGTAATTCCAGGCGTTGGCTGATGGCCTGCCCTTATGAAGAGGGATGATCTCAATTCCCCTGGTATATAATCTGTTTAGAGCCTGTAGTTGAACAGTGCCTCAAGCGGTCCTGCAAGATTTTGATTTAGACTATTTAGGAGGCAACCAGGAATATTGTCAGGGCCCATTGAAGCAAGTGTTTTTGGTCTTAGCGAGTGCCACCAGGACCTGCTCCCTGTTGATACTTGGGAGGGTATGCTAGAATGGATTTAAAAGGGGGTAGTGGGGAGAGTGGGAGTGAAGTTAGATCTAAATTTATCACCCAGTAGATTTGTTATGTTACCCTGGTTAGTGAAGGTGTTGTCATTTACTGCCAGTTCTGTACACTGCTGAATGTTACCTTTAAGGTTTCTTACTTAGCAAAAGAAGACCTTGTGATTGTCCTTTAGCCTGGGGGGCCATTCTGACATCTTAATTGACCTTGCTGGACTTTATTAGATCTCTTAGCTTCTTGTTTAGTTGAATCAGAGAGCTCCTTTCTCTATGAGAGTTGCTCTTTCTGATTTTGTCCATGACTTTTTTTCTTTTGTTATATACTCAGTTAAGGTAAGGATTCCACCAATGGGATTTGTTTTTGGTGTTAGATCTGGGCTTACTTCTGGTAGGAACATCAGAATCAATGCAACCAGTTACTTGCTTGTACAGGGTTTCTTTAAATAATTCTGCATAGGTAGCTGTGCTCTCGGGGTTTGGGGAGATGTGAATCTTGACAAACTGTTGCTTAATAGGATGTAGTTTGCTTTAGAATAGCACTTAACTGTTACAGGTTTAGTTGTGTTTTCCAGGTTAATTTTTATTTTGAGGGAGATAGATTTGCACACTATCTAGTCCAGGGTGTTTGTGTTGATAAAGTCCAGGAAACATGGCTATGAGTTAGAGGCAGTGTATATTTCTCAGTCTATAGAGGGGTAGTTAAAGTCTCCAATGAATAGGGTTATTTGGTTGGATGGTGAGCACCTCTATTAGGTGTAGGTAAGAGTTGTAAGCTTCTTGGATCATTGAGGGCTACCTGTAGCTGGTCAGGAAATGGTAAGAAACCTTGTCTATGGAGACTTGGTTGTGGATGAACTCCAGGGCATCATCCTGTTTAACCAGTCTGGAGTTGTATTTGTTACTAATGTAGAACGAGACACCTCCACCTTTAGCCCCTGTCTGTGCTTCTGTTGGTCTAAATGTGTGGAAGGCACTATAGTACTTTTTTGTAGAGTGTGAAGTTTCTTGTTTAGGTTTCTAGTGCTGAGCAGTAACACTTTAAGGTTGCTTTGAGTTTTTTGCAATGTTGGTACTTTTGTTATTTTGACATTGCATAAAAAAGGCTCTAAGAGGGTGGATAAAGTTTTAGCCAATATCTGGAAGCCCAGGGGGAATGGGGCAGACCATCCCTGGCAAAGCAACTTGGTCTGTTATCCATGTCCTCTCATGCTGTTAGATATTGGATTCCCTGGAGTGATACCAGAAACTATGCCATTTATTAAAATCAATCAATTTCTGTTCATATTGTGGCAACATCCTTGCTGCTCAGTGCAAGGAATGTACCTGACTGTGACACATTTTCAGAGAGTTCCATGAAATTTCTTTTCATATGGTCCAGTGAGGTACATCTCAGATCATTTACACCAACATGGACGATGACAGAATCATATTGGTACCTGGGGTGCAGTGACCTGAGTGTGTGCATGATATTGCAGATCCTTGCTCCAGATAGGCAACTAACCATTATCTTCTTATTGTCCAGTCTGGTGAGAGGGGCATCTGTGTGTCATGCAATAGAATTCCCTATGACAACAGTACTAGGTAAAGTGTTTGCCTTGTATGCTTTGTTCCTGGGGGATCATTGGGTGTAGGCTAATTTGATGTGTTAGATGTTGCTTTTGGTGTGCCCTGTAACAGTTGCTGAGGATAGGTGTTGCCATCTGATGGCTTAAGAGGTCTTTGAGGAGTGGAGAAGTTTATCTTTAATGTGCCTCAGCATAACAAGTTCTATGTGTGTGGTGAGCAGTATATGTGAAGGATGTGGTGTGTGTGTGTTCTTTTTAAGGATTAAAAGGTTATCTGAGTAAACGAGATGCCCATATCTACCAAGCTAGCCACAGAGACATTAGGAAATTGCAACTCCATACTGTCAGGCCCTGTATTAGGGTTGTGCTATTATGGTTTAGGGGTTTGGTTTTACAACAGTCACCTGAATGGTGTCTAGGATGAATGCTACATATTAGACAGTGCTACAATCTGATATTAGTGCTGTTTGATTCACTAACTAGCTGTCCTAAGCTTAGAGCCAAGCAAAGACTTTCTGTATTACAGGTTAAAGACCTAAGTACTAGCTTTATAGGTTTTCTACTATACAGGGCACTGTTAACTGAGGACGGTGTAGTGGTGCAGTAGTAGCATTGTCGCCTCCCAGCAAGAGGTTCTCTGGTTCAATTCTCGGCTAGGGTGCCTTCTGTGTGGAGTCTGCATGTCCTCCCTGTGTTCGTGTGGGTTTCCTACAAGTGCTCCGGTTTCTTCCCACATTACAAAGACATGCATCTGGAGTGTTTCTCCCTGGGCCTCTGCTGAAAATTGGCTTTGTTCCAAGTTGGACTTTCCCGGTTAACAAATGTTAAATAAAATAAACTGCCACTGCATGGTGAGCAGTTCTACAAAAAAGTACCTAATTTATAGCAAACAGAAAAAAGCTGTGTACCCTCTGGCCCAAAAACAACTACACTTTGAACTCTGTGGAATGTTACCCAACTCAGAGAGACCAGGTAAACACCTTTTGCCACAAGACGGATGATCCAGGAACTTCTCATTGTAAAAGCAGAGCAAAAGTAGCTCTCAAGTGACAAGTAACACCACCAACTAAGTTAGTAAGAAGTCATCTGGCTGATGAAATAATCTCACTTTAAGCCTCCCTGTGTGTTTTTCAACATGTACTGACCAGGCTACTTTACTGCTGCCACTAGAATAGCAGTCCAAGTCTTCTTAATGTAGAAACGTACTCCCAAATGAACTCCAGGCAGATCCCTACATAGTTATATGATAGCTAATTGGTTGAGGGATAGAACCCACATTGTGAAGGTGGAAATGCATCCTCAGATAGCATGAAAGTAATCAGTGAGTTACCACTGGGTTCCATGCAGAAGAACCTCTGCTTTTTGGCATATACTTCTCTTTTCTCCAACTCTCATTAACCAGGCTTGCCAACAATATTAAATTGGGTGTTATACTTAAAGCTCTTTCTGAGATGCAGAAACTACAGTGTGAGCTTACACATGTTAATAGCTGGCATGCTGAAAAGGGCTAAAACTAAGTGTTTAAAACACGTAGTATTATTGCATTTGGCAAACAAACACTCCACCCAGTTTATTGTATAGAAAACATCCCACTCCAAAACAAAGATGTTGTGAGAGATCTTATGGCATGGATAGACTCCCTTTCCTTTGATCATCATGTTGCAAGATTGGTCAGGAAATACTTTTATCTAGTACAATTCACGACAAAGTGCATTTCCTCCTGATTCATAGAGGTCCTTATCTCTCTGTATTCTGCACTGATCAGGCCTATCATAGAATACAATTCCCCCTTTGGAGAGTACCTTACTAAACATATCAAGCAGTTGGAGAAACCCAAAAGGTTCCTGAGAAAAAAAGATCATGGAGCAAAATAACCTGAGCTATCAAGGCAGACTGGAGGACTTTTTCCTGTATTCAGTGTCCTATAGACTCCTTAGGCGGTAGTATGTGCCTTAGCATCTGAGATATTAAGGATCCAACAGTCCAAGACCTCTTATTTTTCTGCAAATCAAACAGTTCAGCCAACATTAGGACCAGAGAGCTGACTCTGCTTAAGCAAAGGAATAAATTACAATGGAGAGACAGACTTGGCATGCAATGACTACCCCTTCTCTTAAAAAAAAAAAAACTTCCTCTTCAGGTTGAGCAATATGACACACTATCTTCCTTTAGGAAGGAGTTATATAGTTTGGACCCATATTCATAAATTCACTCCAGTATGACTCCTTTACCACTCCTTAAAAAAGGAAACAAAGTCTAAGGGTGGGTAATGGCAAGGCATAAACGTCTACGTGGCTCAGTTTCCTTGTACAATTCAAGATTCTATGATTTGGTTATCTGTAAGGTTAAGATATCTGGTCCTACTAGACTTACACAGATTCAGAAGGTGCTGGAAAAGTGGGTCTCTAATGGCACAATAAGCACTTTGTTTTAAAATGAAAGTATAAGCAATTATATTTTAAAATGAAGACATAATGTTAGATTTTAATCTGGGGTCCCATTCAAGAAAATTGCATTGTGTCTGTAGATTTTTTTCAAAGTACCTTACCTTCTTTTCAAGCATGTATTTTTTTTGTTTTTTTTTTATATTTGTTTTATTTTAACATTATCTGGAAACATGGGCTGGCTCACAGACTCTAGTCAACCAGGTAAATACAACATATAAGTATATCGACAATTTTTGTAGCCAATTATGCAGCAGTGGGTGGACACAAGAATACCTGAAGAAAACCCACACAGACACAAGAAGAATATACAGACTGTACACAGTCAGTGACTAGAAGTTATGACTGAACCCCGGAGCTAATAAGCAGAGATCTTTCTGCTGAGTCACCATGTTGCCATTGTACCTAAAAGCAGAAGGCAGTTTGCTTCAAATTTTGCAGACATGTATTGATAGTGAGAATCTCCATATTTATTACTTATTTTGGAGATAAGTACTTACTGTTCATAGGAAATTTAAATCTAGCTACATAAATGTTTTATGCTTATTATGTAGCTTTTCTCCCAGGGCTTCTTCTAAAGAGGGGTCTTGCATGGCTCAGTTGGATGATGCCATAAATAAATAAATAAGTACATACACACATACCCTATTCATGTCAGAGCAATAAAGTATGTTGAACATTATTAGTAAAGTTAAATCAGTTTAGGGACAGATGCTGATTAAACACCAGCTTTTTGGGACTATGAATAGTTAAACAGCAAAATGGTCTACAATGATGTCACGCAGCCAAGCTAACTACCTAATAGTAAGGCAGCTTGAGCTTAGAGAGCTGCCATGATACACATATCAACACTAATCAGCTATCTTGGGAGACAAATACTTGGCTATATACAGCCTGCTTACCTTATGATTAGTTTGGGGAAAGCATTACATTTATGAATATTGACCAATATCTAACTACCAATTGTGAGACCAAGCAATTTTGCTGAAATTAAGCCCTTAACTTTTGACTACTTCAAAGACTTTAAGGTAATAATGAGGCAATGGAATTGTTTCTGGATAGGATAGTGATGTTAGAATAAAAATTATTTTGCCTGTTTCTTGAAAGCAGAATATCTTTGATCTTAATAGTAATAACTATGACTGCAGTGATTCAAAGCTGAACTCTACATATATATGTGTGTGTGTGTGTGTGTGTGTGTGTGTGTGTGTGTGTGTGTGTGTGTGTGTGTGTGTGTGTGTGTGTGTGTGTGTGTGGCAGAATACAATCACACACTTAAGCAGTGTATCCAGAAGAGGAATGCCATCATCAACTCAAATACAGTACTATGGAGGTGTGCAAGACAGGGATGTAAAGTGCTATCTATTACCTCAAACACTGTACTGCTGTGGTGTGTTACTGTGACATGGTGAGTTCTGCTGAAGTAGCAGTGTGACAGATAACATGGCCACCAGACAAATATTTATTGAATTGGTGAAGTCAGTAATGTGTAATAGGTCTGGCTAACAAATACACACTGCAGCATTGCAGAACTCAATGCTGAATGCAAGTCACATTCAGCAAACCCTGAAAGACAAGCAATGGAAAATCTGATGATGTAGTTGTGGTAAGGCACTGGGGTCTTCATCCTCCCCTGGATGAGCTCTACTGTCATTCTATGTGTTGACACTAAGTCTCCCACATCAGTGTCCTTGTAAGATATACCTCACATTTGCCAAATACATCCATTATAGTGGAGCAGCGAGAATAAGCTACAAGGATATACGCAAACTACAAACACTGAAAGCAAATACGGACTAAGGACAGCAGGCAGAAGACTGGGAATTGCCATGTGGATTGTGACAGCTGTGTGAGCCAGACAGAATACTGTACACAAGTAGGAGAAGAGCATGGTGGACATATTACTTATGGTACATAGTGATGGCAGTGTGAGATAGCTACATACACAGTACACCACCATTCACACCATTCCATCCATGTCAACAATTATAATTTGGGCTTTAAACACCAGAACCTGAAACCTCTATTAGTAAATAGGGGTGGGTGGAAGTTTCATGTGACCTACATGATGTCTGCAGGTGTCTATAGAACAGTAATATCAGAAGGGATATGGGTGGCTATTGTGCTATTTGTGTTGCTCAAATGTAAAATGTAGTAAGTAGGCTTGTCACACTGAAGTGCACTACAGTGTATGAATATAAACTATGTAGCAAGGACACATACTTATCAGCTGTCTACAGTCTGTGCCATTATGGCATCATCTATGATTTACATGCTGCACACTGGTATGTGGAAATGTGGCCTATGTTTCATGTCTCTGTTCCCTTTATACTAATCACAAAAATGTCTGCAGGCTGTGGTATGCCGCCATGCACATTTTCTTTTGTGGGGTATGTCCTTAAGGTTTTCTTTTTCTTCCTCCATCAATATGCCTCTTCTGTGAAGTACTTACTGCATAGTAGCTTTGAACAGTGTGTTGGGCTATGTTAAATGTGCTGTAACTGATGCTTGAAGTGGTAACAACCTGCAAAGTGCTGGCATGTACTATGTTTGGGGAATTATGGTAATGTCTGCTGCCCCTAGTATGTAGGGCAGAGGTAACTTATACTACGTTTTCCAAAATTTCCAATGTTATTACTAGTCCAACTTAATTATATGGAAATAGCAAAAGAATGGCCAAGGCAGTATAGAAGAAGGTTAGATTTAAAATGGCAACAATCACAAATATGTTCCCATATATGATGCCAGAGCAACAGTTAATGCTGCATATCCAAGGCATACCAAACTAACCCAAACATTAGCCCAGTCTGTAGCAGACTTTCACATTATGTGTCAAGCATCATACTTTATCAATCTTTACAGGATTTACACACTGATTAACAAGATTTTATAATAAGTACTAAATGTTCTAAACCACACTCCAGTGACAATGTATATATTCTGTGCCGATTTTCTAAATCACCTAATCAAAAAGTTCTCCAAACGCATTGTAAAAATCTCAAATAACCAAAGAAAACCAATGCTAGGAACTGAAAACAGAATGGATTTATTAGAAAATTGTTGAGCGCTTTTGTTCTTATATCATAGGACTTTGATTTTTTATAGTTGGATTGTTTGACAAAATTTGATTTTCTAATAAAACTTTCTTAGTCACCCATTTCATTTAGTTAGAACATCAGCCAGATCATTCCCAGCTTTTTTAATTCCCTCATCTTTCAAATGATTTTTTGACTTTCTTAGTAAACTGTTGAAACACACATGATAATACACAACACTGATCGTACTAGTCAGTATTTGCTCTGTATACATAACACTTTTACATTTGAACTAAGAAACTGAGTTAGTCATTTACCTGCCATCCAGGTAAATGTATAAGAGAGTTATACCTTATATAATCGGAATGTGGACATCAAAATGACCTGTAAACTGAG
Source organism: Protopterus annectens (assembly GCF_019279795.1). Lineage (NCBI taxonomy): Eukaryota > Metazoa > Chordata > Ceratodontiformes > Protopteridae > Protopterus > Protopterus annectens. The sequence goes on along the minus strand of NC_056731.1, from coordinate 1,178,743,315 downwards.
CTAGACTGTTGTTTGCACAGCGACATATACAGCTGCTAATTCAGCAAAGTACTGATTTGTTTAGGACAAATGCTGTATTTAATGTGATGATATTGCTTGTTTCCATGCCAAGGTACTTCCAAGCCACAATGTTGATTTCCATCCTGGCTAAATGAGCAGCCACCTCATAAACTCTGGGAAGGTTCCTGCTTACATTTTCATCATAATGGTGGTAACGGTTTGCTCCATGGTACAGTCCAGAGCGTTGACCATTTCATATTCTTCCTTAGGCTCCCCCAGACTCTTCAGTGTCATGCACATTTAGATTTGCTGTGCTTCCGATATTTTTTTGGTATATATTGCTTTGGTAGGCCCTGCAGTCCTAAGGTCCAGGCATAATATTGTTACTAGCCACATTACCAACTTTAATCTTTTTAATTCCTAGAAGGGCCATGAAATGATGTGTTTTAATAACAAGATTTTTGTCACACATATCGTTGTTTAGGCTCTTTATCCCCCTGAAGTGGAAAAAATGACCACCTGACAATCTGAAAGATTTTCTGTTTACCAATCTAAACTATAACATAGTTGTCAGAGCTATACTTTTGGGGTGGCCTAATGGTTAAGGTGTTTGCCTTACAAACACAAGGTGCAGGGTTTAAGTCTCACAAGGGATAATTGGCTAGGCTTACAATGGCTCGCAAGGGCAGTTAGCCTAGTACTAACCTATGAACCTATGAACCTATGACAGCACTTATACTGTTGTCCATGTATGCTTTAAAATAAAAATCCTTAACAACCTGAAGAATAGTCTGGTTGCTAGTGCAGAAAATTAAGGCTTAGTTAAGCTGCTTCTACTAACCCAGGGTAATGGATTTGATTCCATTTGCATGCATACTGATTCCATATGCCTATGACATGTCTCTGAGTAAGCCCCTCAATCAGCCCGTGCCCCTTGATCACCCTGGAAAGGGATACTTATATATATATATATATATATATAGACATTTATGGGTCCACTTCAAAACAATGAAAGCCCATGATATTGAAGACCAAATTGTCGAGACGAAAGCATCGAAATCTCACTTCAGTGAATGACCAGATATGTGAATCCATTCCCTATGGTAAGATGTTTTGAAGCAGACCCACATTTACATATATATATATATATATATATATATATATATATATATATATATATATCTATATATATATGTTACCTATCAAAACATCTACTCTTCATAACATCTAAATTCAAAACATCAAGACCATAAAATCTAAACTTCAAAACATCTAAAACTCATAACATCGAATCTTGGTATATTTCATTTATGGGGGGATGGGGGGTGCAGGGGGGCTTACCCCCTGCTTAAACATAGTAAACACTCTGTGGGATATTATTTATAGTTGCTTTGTAGTTTTCAATGTTTTGAGATTCGATGTTATGAGTTTTAGATGTTCTGAAGTTTAGATGTTATGGTCTTGATGTTTTGAGTTTAGATGTTATGAAGAGTAGATGTTTTGATAGGTAACTCTATATATATATATATATATATATATATATATATATATATATATATATATATATATATATATATATATATATATATATATATATATATATATATATATATATGGATCTATCTTACTACGTCGACAAGTCAAAACGCCGACAACAAAATCACCGACACCACATAACCGACATTTCACAAACACGAAACCTCACATGCCCGACACACCGTAATCCCGACAAGCAACAAACAAAACAAATCCCGGTCCAAAAGCACACACACAACACAAGCACACCAAAATCCTTACAAACCAACACTAAAGCTCACATACACAACTACCTACAACCTTAACCCAAACCCTAACCCTAAGGGCCGCCACTATCGCGACACTCACCTAACCCGCCCTAACCCTAACTCACTTAACCGCCCTAACCCACAAACTATCACAGTCGACACTTACCTAGCCCGCTCTAACCCTAACTCACTTAACCCGCCCTAACCCACAAACTATCACAGTCGACACTTACCTAGCCCGCCCTAACCCTAACTCACTTAACCCGCCTAACCCACAAACTATCACAGTCGACACTTACCTAGCCCGCCCTAACGCTAACTCACTTAACCCGGGCCTAACCCACAAACTATCACAGTCGCACACTTACCTTACTCGCACCCTAACGTCCGTCACTACCGCATACATACACAGCCTTTTCCCATGTCGATGTTCTCAGCGTCGGGGTTTTGATCCGTCGGTCTTCTCCGTTTTCGATCTTCTGGCGTCGGTGTTCTCGCTGTCGGCGTTCTGACTTGTCGACGTAGTAAGATAGACCCATATATATATATATATATATATATATATATATATATATATACATATATATATATATATGGTTGACTATCATACATAAAATCGAAATTTAAAATAAAAAATGTATTAATGAACGAATTTAAACATCGAAAATAATAAAATCAGAATTAAAATAAGGTTGTAAAGCAGAGGTAAATGTCAAAAATGTCGAATCGCGACATTTACGTCCGATTTGCAGTAAAACACCGAAAATAGTGATCCTGGTTTAAATGACATTTTCCCTGTGTATGTGCATTAGATTTCCACATCAAACAAGAGTCCAGTCCTCAAATAGTGATTTGCATCAAGTGAAAGTGCTCTGTAATACAAAAGAAGCAGTTCACGTCCCAATTAGCAAAGTGTCATCATAACATCAAAATGTGTAGTGTAATGCCACTGAGATATAACACACATTAAAGGTAATGGCAGATATATCAGAATGAGCAATGGTGTGCCATTAATTGTACAAATCCTAATGGTGTTAGTTCATCCTGTTTAGCCAGCAGACATTGTATCATATGTTCTTTGTCAGACAGCCTACGTTTCTTTGGAGATGCTGGCGCACAACACAGAAACTTCTGTTTAACATCCTCCAAATGGTTTTGCTTCAAACAAATGGCATGCAGCACATCTGTGTTGTACAGTTCCTTTTTACCCAATAGAGTCCTCAGCCTATGGTGCCATCCTTCTACTGCGTTCTGGCTCCTAGGGTAGCCCATGGTACATGTCTCAGCCTGATTCCAAAAAGGGATGTTGAATAGTGGAGGTTGTCTCTCTGATGTGGAACCCCTCATGTCATACCATCTTGGCCTCCCTAAAATGTAGTTATTTTTGAAGAACTCACATAGAGGAGCACCCCTTTCCCCCAACGCCTCCTCAGTAGATGTGAAAGTGTCCATAATATGCTCCATGCGTATGAAAGCAAGTGCAGGTATCTGCTTACATAACAATGCAAATTGAGTATCTGTGCCATACACCTGTGTCAGGTTAAGCTTCTGGATCTGCCTCCAGATAATTTGGCACAGATGAAACCAACATCCCTTGGCCATACTGTTAGGTAGAGGCTTCATTGTGCTGTTCACTGCTCCCTTCTCAAAGTCACTTAGTACTATCCTGGGCTGGAAATTGAGATGGAAGTCCCCACATAATGCCATCAGGGTTGCCCAGAACTGATCATAATACTCCTCGCATTTGGACGGTAGGATGGCATACACTACAGGTACTACCGTGCTGTTGCTGGAACCATCCAAGCTGCAGTGAACAGAGTATACCTGTTTACACTCCCTGGTGCTAATGGGAAATGTCCCATCAACAAAAATGTACTCAGAATTGCAAAGCAGGCCTAGATTACCCTCAGGAGTGGCCTTAAGTCAACTGGCTCCCCTAGGCAAAAGGGCTCCATGGTGCCCCCCACCACACTACCTGGTGCCCCCATCCTGGTCTACCTACACCATATAAATACTGGAAAAGCGCCCCTACCAGAGCGGCGCCCTAGGTGGCCACCTAGTTGGCCTATGCCTAAGGCCGGCTATGATTACCCTCTGTAGTGAGAAGCATAACATCATAGGTATGGCAGCGGAGTGCACTGTGTTTAATGATGAAGTGTCCCTGTTTCAAAGGTATCATCTCCGGGCTTAAATCTTTCAGACTTGCTAAGTCTACTCTGGGATTTGTCCTGTTTCTATGCCTTACCCTATGCACACTCTGCTTCAGCACATCAGTATTACTCAAGGTGGTCACTACATCAGTGGATGTGGTTGCCAGGACCTCTGACACAATCCTACATGGATCCTCTAGAGTCTGTTCAGCGCACCTTTTAATGGCTTCCTGTACCCTAGTCTGCTCTACTCTGACTACATCTGGTGCGTGAAAATGGCCAATGCTTTTTAGTAGCCTCTCCTCACCAGCACACTTTTCCGTTATACAACAGCCCTTACACCTCTACCTTGCCTTCTGAGTGCAACACCAGTAATTCTTCTCAGGGTTACTCTTTTCAAGGTAGTATTGATAACCATCAATACAAAGAATTGGGCGACCTTTCTGATACTATTTCAAAAACATATGCAGAGTTTATAAAACCATTACAATAAGATGCTTTTCAAAGTCAGTTAAACCTAATATATTAGTCCTTGTAGCTGTCACGGTACAATGCACAATTAATACTTACATCAATCTGTAGCAACATAGTACTGTTCATAATGAGCTTTAATAACAGTATATGTTATAGCTCTGGCGAATTTACTGTCATTGACATTAGACATTCAAACAACCTACTCACATCTTGGTTTTATTCACCTTTCCACCCTCCTAAATTACTCTCCTTAGGTCTCCAGGTTATCCGTACGCTGTAAGGTAATAAATCCACTTGTTGCACAATATACACAGTTTGATGACCGCCTTCACGACTGTTAGTTCTTTAATCATCATCTATTAGTCCTGTCCTATATTTCCATTTTATTTAGTGCGATGAGCAGATCTTTGTCACATACACGTTTTCGTGATCAGAGGTCGTCGCATTCATTTGTGTGCCATTCAGTAGTTCAAAATCAGGTCCTCAGCGAACTAATGGATTTGTTCTTTTGTAAATGCAGTTATATGGCTTTTCAACATTATGAATGATGATCGGATGGATGGCAGGTATGTAAACGGCAGTTTTATGATAATAAACCATTTTATATATATATATATATATATATATATATATATATATATATATATATATATATATATATATACTCAGAAAATTCTTTAACGCTTGCATACTTTTTGCTAGTCATCTCCTCATATATAGGGTTGCTTCCTTTTCTAGCAGCCTTAAGAGGGGATATACTTCATTTGCATAATCCCAGATAAATTACCTAGAGTAATTACAGATGTCCAAAATATTGCATGACTCCATTAGAGGTTTTGGAAGTTAATATATTGATCAATCTTTAGTTTACTATTTTCATGCTGAAGCCCATCTGTCCAGTGTCATATTCCATACAGTTTACATTTTTTTCTGACTATCTGTCCTTTAGTGTGGGAGAATTTGGCCATGGTGTTCTTTAATTAGTTTAATATGTGGGTTATTTATTTTTGATACTATGCAGAGGTATAATTTTTAATCACTGCATTACCCACTTAAACCAAATTTCATTGGCTTTCAGTATCAGACTTAACATTGTACAGAAATGTGTTGCTGTATGTACATGTATTTAGATGCCAAAAAGAATACCTGTTCTAGGTAATCTGTTTTCTTATAAAGGCAAGAGATCAGTTTAGACTGGCCTTATGGAACTAATTTTACAGTCCCAACTCACCTTACTATGTTATTTGGTGAGACAGTATTACAAAAAATGTATATAATATGACACAAACAGTGAAAGGAATAGACTATGAAGGACCAATTTGTAGAAGAAAGACAAACAATATTAAGTTAAGTATACTTAAGCAATAACCAACAATGTGGTGTGGTATATTGAAGATTTACCCATGGTTGGAGTGGTTTAATCACGAGGGCAAAGTCCAAGTGATTAAATAAAGCCAACCGTGGGTAAATCTTCAATATACCGCAACCACAGAGTGAGTTACTGGTATTATACAATGATATTATTTAAGAAAAAAATACTTACTTTTCTTAAATAATGTCTTTGTATAACGGCACATTACTGTTCTTTCACCGGTGGTGGTATACTGCTTCCTTGTGTTGATGTACTGTGCATGCATATAGGACTTGCATTCCCACGCATACCCAGTACATCAATGCTTTGAAATGGAAGCAATGGAGAAAAGAAAATCTTCGTTTTTTTTTTTTTTTTTTTTTTTATTTAAAAAAAACATGTTTTGGACATTTTATACCAATGGAAAAAAGTATGGGCGACCAGACCTTTTTCTGCTGGTATATTGTGGGATTTACAATGGGCACACTGGCCAATCAGCATGCGCGCTTTGGAATATTAATGGGGGGGGGGTCATTTTATAATAAAGTATAAGCTTTACTGTGGCACAATTTGAATTATTAGTTTGGAGTGTTAATGGGTTGGTTGACAGAAAAAAACAGTGCAAGATATTGACTTATATATATAGGACTTGCATTCCCACACATACCCAGTACATCAATGCTTTGAAATGGAAGCAATGGAGAAAAGAAAATCTTCGTTGCTCTGTTTTTTTTTTTTATTAAAAAAAAACAAGTTTTGGACATTTTATACCAATGGAAAAAAGTATGGGCGACCAGACCTTTTTCTATTGGTATATTGTGGGATTTACAATGGGCACACTGGCCAATCAGCATGCGCGTTTTGGAATATTAATGGGGGGGGGTCATTTTATAATAAAGTATAAGCTTTACTGTGGCACAATTTGAATTATTAGTTTGGAGTGTTAATGGGTTGGTTGACAGAAAAAAACAGTGCAAGATATTGACTTATATTTAAGTATTAATGTGCAGATAATAATGCTACAGGTAACATACCTAAATCATAAAGACTATGAACATTTTGTAAAGAATGGTGGGAAAGAGGTTTATTTGTTGAAATATAATGATTTGCTGAAATAGAATAAATAGAGTGACTTGCTGGGAGGTACGAATAGGTAATTCTCCAGCCTAGAGAATGTTGAGGTGGATTGCAGGGGTTTGATTCTTATTCCAGAGGCTACCCTTCGCTGGAACAGGCTTTCCATCCATATGAAGCGGAGTTACCCCCAATACAATTCAAATGTAACTTGGACAACAGGATGGGGAAATAAAACTTGGCCCCTGGTGCAGCATCCATGCCTCCAATGGATACAGACATCTAATAAATGAATTAGCTTCCAGGACCCTACTAGTAATTTTTTCATTTTGCAAACACTTGCTAACACTACCAAGGGTACCAGAACTTGTCAATGAATTGAGATGCATGGCTAGGCTTAAAGAGGATCTAGTGGTCATTAGCCTAGTACACACTTATGATCCTATAAAGTAAAGGGTCTTAATATTAACAAAATGGGTACAGGAGTAAAGACTGAGAAACAAATGAAGGATAGGCAGGGAAGATTTATCATGGTGAGAGGTTGTTGGCCGGGTATAAGAATACACTGGTTGTACTACATATTTCACCAAAAGCAGTGATACAAAATATAAGGATTATTATGGGAGAGGTTATAGCCTTTCATCAATGATGTGTAGGACTAGCTGGAGACTGTAACATTGTAGGTAATAAAGAAGATGCCTTTGGAGGGACAAGATATCATAGAATGCTAATTAAGAGCAGATACTTAGAGAAGTATGTGCATGTATTTGGACATAATGATGTTATGAAAAGCAAGAATGGAGTGGAATATGAAAATTTTTAGTGAAATATGCTTCTTGGGAATGATTAGATAGATGTTACAAAAAATACTATAAAATGTGATGCAGTGGTGCAGCAGTAGTATTGTTACCTCACAGCAAGAAGTTCACTGGTTCAATTCTTGGCTGGGGTGCCTTCTGTGTGGAGTCTACATGTCCTCCCTGTGTTCGTGTGGGTTTCCTCCGGGTGCTCTGGTTTCCTCCCACGGTAGAAGGACATTCATTTCTCCCTGGGCCTCTGCTGAAAAATGACTTCCTTCCAAGTCAGACTTTCCCAGTTAACAAATAATAAATAGAATAAATAAATAAACAAAAAAAAATTCTCTGAACTATGAAAACACAAATAGTAACCGTATCAGAACATGCACCTAAACAAACTGAGTTTTGTACACAACTAAAAGTCTGTTGTGATAAACAATGATATTTTCCAATATTTCTTCTGAAAAGAAAGGCATTTAATGATTGGATAGATCAAACTTTAATAAAACAAAACTATTTGATTTTAATCTAAGTGGTAAATAGCTTGCAAAGAACAGAAGATTAGAAATGTATTCATAATGAAAGAATACAATACATGGAATAATAGTCACAGTAGATATCCAGAAAAAAAATCCCAAAAGATATATAGAACTGAAAATACATGGAACACAACAGATTGAAGAGCAAGTGAAAAAACTACAATGTCTATGCATGAATGTCTATGTATTTGAGAATATGAAAGAACATAGAGCAAGGGTTTTAAAATAAATATTTTTTTGACAATGATCCTAGAACAACTAAAATTGTTGGTTCAATGTTAGAAGCAAGAGAAGGTTGAAAGGATGGTAACTAAAATCAGGAGTTATAAGAAAGTTAAAGTACAGGTGGATCAAGGCAAAAGTGTGACTGTAATGGTAAATTATTACAATACACTATATAGACAAGATGTAAAGATCTAGAGCAACACTGAGGAAATGGTAGCATATTTGAGACAATAGCAACTTCTTCAGTTGACAGAAATAGAAAGAGGCATATTAACATAAAAAAATTAATTAGTTTGAAATTAAGGATGCAATGTGAAACCAGAGTGTGGTGAAAACCCCTGGTGCTGATGGAATTCCAATAGGAGAATGGAAAAAGAAAGAACAGGAGATAATAACATCTGGCTATTACTTTCTAACTATTTTTCTGGGTGAGGATATGCCTTTGACTTGAAAAGAAGCAGCAGTCATAGTTATACCAAGGGATGGGAAATGTCTTATTGATCCAGTCATACAGACCCATTTCAATTCTGAATCATGACTACAATGTTTATGATGATTTTGACAAAAAAAATGGCAAATGTATTGTCAAAAATAATAGACCTGGATGCACGTGGGATTATAGAATGCATAGACAAACATTTGAAAATATGAACAGATCCCTTATGATTCAATACATTAATGTTTATAGGTCTAAATGCCAAAAAAGCATTTGACAATAAATTTAGAAATTTATGAAGAGATATTTGGGGCATATGAGTTTTCACACACGTAGGAATAATTAATATTTAATATCTACAGAGTAGTCCAAGCTAGGATGAAGCATGATAATGGGATGCCTAAACAAAGTAATTAGGCAGGGGTGTCCACGTCCACCATTACCAATGGATTTGTGTTTAGAGCCATTAGCCAGGGAAATAAGACAATCAAATATAATTGGATAAAAATGGGGAAATACTGATTAGAAAATAACTCTATTTTCTGGATGAAATAATATAATGTGTTACAAATCTGGAGTATTATATTAAAATTATATTTGCTAAACTGGAATATTTTAATAGTATAGCAGGATATAAAGTAAATGAGCAAAGAAAGGCTATAATAATGAATTATGTCCCAACATATGACTTGTACAACTTTCCCTTTTTGTGGGGTCATGACAAGATGAGATATTTGGGAATTTGGTTGAAACTGGATTGAGCAAGCAGCTAAAGAAATGAAAGAAGAAATTACTCAAAAGGTTAAAACTAAGATAAGACTGTGGAAATTGTTATTCATAGACATTAACAGTAGAATACATGCAATGGTGATGTTTTTGGTCTCTGTTCTTTATGTATGTCAGGCATCAGGCTTTTACAGTTAGGGTGAGGGTTTGGTAAGGGGATAGATTTTGTATGTGTGTGATTGTGTGTGCTTAGCATTAGGGCTTGGTTAGGGATAGATTTAGTGTGTGTGTGTGTGTGTGTGTGTGTGTGTGTGTGTGTGTGTGTGTGTGTGTGTGTGTGTGCGCGCGCACGCGTGTGCATATGCATGCATGCATGCATGCTTAATGAGTGTCCAAGCTGTCTTAAGTAGTAGCAATGTTATGGGAAGGGCTTTTTTTAAGTTAATATGCATTTTAGGGTTAAGAGCAGGGTTAGGGTTAGGGCCAGCATATATTACTAAGATGCAGCAGGGAAGCAAAGACCTACTTGTAACATGCACTGGCTATCTTAGTTCCATTTTTCAAATCTTATTTTTAGGCATGCCTTACCTCCGTTTTTTTTTTAATTCTATCTTGCATAATCTATATCATATAGGGCTGCAGGGAAAATTGTTCATCCATTTGAATTATCTGGCCTGGGGAAAATATCGAAGTTCACCGAGTCATTATTGAGCAAACCACAGCTCAAAGACACTCAAATAACTGATCCTAGATCCACTTGCTGAAAATCACTGGAACTGAAGAGTGGCAAACCTGCTCCCCTGCAAGACTAATTTTTAAGTACATTCTGAGTTATGTTGGTTCCCCCTTCAGGATGCATGTTTAAGTACATTCTGAGTTATGCTGGTTCCCCCTGACGGACTTATGTTAAAGTACATTCTGAGTTACTCAGCTTCCCCCTGCAGGACTCATGTTAAAGAATATTCTGAGTTATGCAGGTTCCCCCGCAGGACTCATGTTAAAGTACATTCTGAGTTACTTTGGTTTCCCTCTGCAGGACTCATGTTAAAGTACATTCTGAGTTACGCAGGTTCCCCCGCAGGATTCATGTTAAAGTACATTCTGAGTTACTTTGGTTTCCCTCTGCAGGACTCATGTTAAAGTACATTCTGAGTTACGCAGGTTCCCCCGCAGGATTCATGTTAAAGTACATTCTGAGTTACTTTGGTTTTCCTCTGCAGGACTCATGTTAAAGTACATTCTGAGTTACGCAGGTTCCCCCGCAGGAGTCATGTTAAAGTACATTCTGAGTTACTTTGGCTTCCCTCTGCAGGACTCATGTTAAGGTACATTCTGAGTTACCCTGGTTCTGGTGTAAAAAATGATGAGCTCTGATTATGTGAATAGTGTCTTGATGAATTTAAGTGTATCTACTGAGACAATGAAGGGGAGTGTGGATCACTGGGTTCCTAAGGCAACTTTACAGGAGGCTGTCAAACAAGAGGCACTCGTTAAGTTATAGTGGCATTGGCACTAGATTGTGGAGGAATTTGTGAGTCTTGCAACTATCTGGTTGGTAATTGCTTTTGAACAATGCCATGTATGCCGAAGATTTTCCACTAGCACCAAAGTTGGGCATCAGGTATCCCTCACCTTTTTGGGGAGAGAGAGAGAGAGAGCGAGAGAGAGAGAGATACTCACTGTTACCCCTTTACAGATTCCCAGATTTTTACTGCCTTTTACACAATAAAATGTACAGTTTGAAATTGTGTTCTAATGTAGAAATATAAACTGTAAATATAAGGAACTTTTAAATCAACACATTTTGTGTTTGAAAACTTTTCAGTTGTAAAATGTGCATCCTTTTGATGATGCTATAATCCTCTGAGTTCAGACAGGCAACACATTTTATTAGATAGCCTACCAATCATCCCTCTCTTCTTTCTCTGTCTCACTGTTTCCTACACAGTGTTCTTCAAGCACATTAAAGAAAAAACATAACACAATAATTTATTTGGTTTATTCACATTCTTCACTGCAAATCTTGACCAGAATATCCTTTATTCATCTATAAACTGGCTTATTATAAACTTTTGCCCCGCTTCACTAATAACTTATAAAAAGAGAAGCAGTGTTGTTAACTTGCATGCATGTTGTCCAATAACAGCTCCTTTTTACAGAGATTACTTCCACACAGGTAAAAAACCTACATTGCAGTCCTGGCAGTTGAGAACCCATTTTCCTTCCTTGCAAGACCATTTTGATTACAGGTTGATAAGGGTATTTATTTTCAAAATGAAAACTGCTCTTATTGTGAGATTTAATAATATCTTTATATGTTTCCTCTGTGTATATTAGGGATGTTAAAAGACTTGTTCATCTGAATCATTGTGAAGGCTGACATTTCCTTTATTCCAGTGCTATGGTCTATACCTTTGGAATTTAAACTGCAATCTTAGATGCACAAATTCTGTTTCTGTTATATAAGATTTATGTCTTTGTGCCTCTAACCAGACAGCTCTGTGAGTTTGCAGTTTTACGTTGTGCACTTAATCGTGAGTGTACCTATCTGATGAAGGGAATGCTCTAAATCTCAGATTCCTCCATGAGTCAAATGCTGGCAAAGTTATATTTTTAATTTATTCACTTGTAGTTTCACACAGTTATTTATTTATTTATATTTGTTTACTGGGAAAGTCTGACTGGGATAAAATCCTTTTTCAATAGCGATCTGGAGAGAAATCTCCTTATTTAACACCAATTTTGACACATATATAAAATACAGTTACATGATAGAAGGAATATAAAATATATCTAAGTATACATACATGAGAGAAAAAATTCACAATAGCTTACATAAACACCGTTTACAAACATCACATGCATATAGCTTACATAGGCATATACAGTGTTGAACATTCATTAAGCACAGGTTTGTATATAACAAAAAGAAATTTAATATTGGAAAATATACTGTAATATTGCCTGCATTTATTTTTTATATTTTGTGTACTAGCTAACTATTTTCTCCATTTTAGTGCACAGCAAAGAGAAAGATAGACTTTCTAATGTACTTGTATTTTTGTTGCCTGTGTGCAGTCCATTTCTCAACCCTGGGTGAGAACATACTGTAGTTCTAACTAACTGTTCCATAAGGGAATATGGGGTAATTATCGATCAGTGGTCTCACCTATGATATCAATGGTTGGTAATGAGGCAACTATAAATTTATAACAATATTTTAAAATGATAAGACCGGTAGCAATAAGTACTGCAATATTCCAAGATGAATGATCATGCCTTTCAAACAATCAGAAACCAGATCTATTTGTTACATATGTACAAGGTGCATGCAGTTTTCTGATTATTTTGCATTGTTTTAAATAGCTTATCTAAGACAATGAACCCTAATGCTTCTTTAGAAAGCTATTATCCCAGAGACTATCACCAATTTCTGCCATAAAACGGGTAGAAGGTAATATTTTATTAGATGTGATGATGTCCCTTGTCCCATAGGTCAATGCCAAGCATATTTGTAAAACCGGAAGAAATAATAAATGTCGTCTACTTTTGAGATGTGATCTTCTATAGCACTGATAATCTAAAAAAATCAAATAGCTGGCCTGCACCATACTATGTTTTGTATCAAGTTAGCATTCAGCAGCACTATTAAATAGTCTATATGCTTCTTATTTAAATAATATATATTAAGATAATTCTTCAAGAATACATACACAACACTACTGTTACAAAACTGTGTTGGGTAACAATCATGTCAATTAGGATATGAAAACAAGAAGGTAATCATTAGTGTGTGTGTGTGTGTGTGTGTGTGTGTGTGTGTGTGTGTGTGTGTGTGTGTGTGTGTGTGTGTGAGACTTTAATAGTTTTCTACATGTCCATCTAAATATATGAGCTTTCTACTGATTCAGACTAAGTTTAAATTTGTTTTTACCATGCCCGTTTTCTTCCATTGCACTTTGTCTTCCTAGGCAAGACATTTAAAGCATTTCTGAATGTCTGTCAGCTGCAGCTACCTTTCTGACTCAATGACTTTCCCTTCTCTTATTATGATCTGGCTGCATGCATGTTAGCCTCCAACAGGGTGAATGTTTAATTTTCTCGCATTATATCATAGGAAAGACATATTTTGATCCACTGATGTCCTGTACTGAGATTTTACTTTTAACACGAATATTGAAAATAGTATAAATAAGGCAGACAACAACCTTGTAAGTTTCATGAAACCTAAAATGGCAAAAGAAACCATTAAATTCCAAAACATAAGTTTTCAGGTAAATTACTTTGAATATGGTAAAATCAAGAAAATATACAGTACTCTTTATATTTCTAAGAATTTTGAAGACATGAATTTTCTGAATCCCTTGGTATGGTTAAGGCTTTATACTACCGCAGTATTTTAGCAGTATGACACCTTTAAGTCAAGGATGGCAGAGACACTGGATGTGACACCAGAAAATGCCCTCAACTAGAAGTAAATAAACGGCATTTGAGAGCTGGAAGTTGAATTTTCAACTATCTTTCAAAAAAGAAGCTATTAGGAAATCATTCAATAAAATAAACAGAGGCAATTCAATGTTATTATTCCGGCCATCAAAGTTTAACTATAGAGTACTGTTCTCAAGAGAACATATCTGACACACCTAGAATGATGTGTAATGTGACTCATTTAGCTGCAGGTTTTGCAAATGACAAAAATGAAAACGAAGGAAAAAAAAATTAGACAGACTTCAGTGAAAAGATAAGATTTAGGACTACCTCCAGTGACAGTATGTCATAGGTTCATAGCTAGGTACTAGGCTATCGGCCCAAGAGCCTATGTAAGCCTAGCCAACAAGGTTCCCTGGCTTTTGCCACCCAAGAAAGTTATTTTCCTGTGCCACTGTCGAGCAGAGGCACAGAAGTGATCTGCAGGGTGTATTTCCTATTTCCCATCCACTCATCAAGATTTTTCTTGAAGAGTGCTAATGAAGAACTTTGCTTGACATAGATGGGTAGCTTGTTCCAGAGTATGGGAAGTCTCTGGGACAGGAATCTATCCCTCCAGCATGTCCTGTTTATTGTGGTGACAAGGTTTAGGTCCCTAGAGCATGTATCTCGGAGAGATTGGGATTTCTTTAGGTGTAGCATGTCCAACAGCTCAGAGTTTGACATAGTTTTGTATGTTAGGCAGAGATTACCTTGGAGTAGGCGATATGCTATGGAGTAAAGCGGGAATTTTTTGAGATGGGCAACGTAGGGCATCTGTTTGAGTCCCATAATCCTCTTTGTGAGGTACTTCTGTGGCCTCTCCAACTGTTGCAGATGTCTTGTGAGGTACATTCCAAAAGGGGAGATGTACTTAATAATGGGTCTAATGAGAGCCGAGTAGAGGGGAACAATGACCTGTTTTTTCCTGGATGAGAACCCTTTCATGATGAGGTGTGCCATGTAGAAGGATTTCCTGACTACTGTGGTGATGTGATTATCAAAGGAGAGACTACTATTCACCTGAGTCCCAAGGTCTCTTATCACTCCTTTTGTGTTAAGTGGAATGCCATCTATGTGGTAGTTCATGGGTACAGAGTTTTTTCCAAAAGGGATGACAATGCACTTTTTGGCACTGAGCTTGAGGCCATGGCTCTGACACCAGGCATCTTTCTCAGTGCGGCCCTTCTGTAGGATGTGTACGTCATTTGGGGACTCAACTATGGCACCTAATTTGCAGTCATCTGCAAACTTAGTCAGCCAGTGGCCCTCTGTGTTAGCCCATACTTCAGAGAAGTAGATATCAAACAGGAGAGGACCCAGGACTGAACCCTGTGGCACTCCACTTGTCACTGGTTTGAAGTCAGATTTGGAGCCTGCAACTTTTACAATGTGGGTTCTGTCAGTGAGCCAGTTGGTGACCCATCTTGTGATGTATGGATTTATACAAAGTTTAGTGAGTTTATCTATAATTCCAGAATGGGGGATGGTGTCAAAAGCCTTGGCGAGGTCAAGATAGGCTGTGTGAACTGCCTTACCCTCATCTACGGCTTTGGTGACTATTTCATAGTAGTCGATCAGGTTCAGGAGGCATGATCTGCCTTTCACAAACCCGAAATGGGTGGGGTCCAGTGTTTGGAGGTTACCAATGTCTTTGTTTATGAATTCCATGATGATACATTCTACGGCCTTGCAGACCAGGCCCGTCAGGCTAATAGGGCGATAGTTTCCGGGGTCCGTGATGGCTCCTCTTTTGTGAAGTGTTATAACTGTTGCTGTGCACCGTTCAGTGGGTACAAAGCCTGATGTGAGGCTATGATTGAACATGGTGCTTAGGTGGGGGGGCAGTTCATTCTGAAGTTCGTGTAGAATGCAGCCTGGGATGTTGTCCGGTCCCATGGATGCTGTGTTCTTGGTTTTGGAGAGTGCAGTTTTTACCTGCGCATTTGTGATTGTAGGGGCTCTACATTCTTCTGGTATAGATATGGGCCCTTTAGGGTGTGAGAGGGGGGTAAAGTTAGCACTGAACCTATCAGCCAGGATGTTGGCGATATCAGTTGGTTCTGTGAATTTCATGCCATTGTGCTGCAACTCAGAGCAGATCTGGGTGTTGCTATTGATATTCTTGACATAGCTGTAGAAGGCTTTATGGTTGCCCTTGGAATCAGTGGCAGTCTAGTTTTCATAGATGGCTTTGGAGGATTTTATGAGGGATCTCAGCTTCTTACTGAGGCTGACCAGGGAGCTCCTCCACTCATGGGATTTTGCTCTCTTTTACAACAGTTTCTTTCTTCTGTTGTAGAATTTGTTTATAGCAGTGGACCACCAGCTTGGCTTCCTTTTTTGGAGGATAGCATCTTGGCTCTGTTGGGGATAGCACGATCCATGCACCAGTGTAAGTGCTTATAGAGTGCATTTATGTAGTATTCAACAGTCATAACTGTATTGTCCATCTGCATGGGTGTCGTGAAGTTTGCCACTTCTGTCTTAAGAGGCATGAAGCTGGCGTTGGAGAAATTGTTTACAGTGGTTTCCAATCTTTCAGAATTGTTAAACCACCATGCCATGTTTACTTTTGTAAGTTGAAGAGAATGAGGGGAATTATAAAGCATGGACTATTATGAATACAGATAAATAATACATTTATTTATTTTATTTTATTTTAGTTTGATTTTACAACCAAGCTCAGTGGACCATTTTCAGGATCTGATAGGGAAATAAAGAAGAGATTAAAATAAATAAATAAACAAACATTTCTATAAATGAATTAAAGAGACAAAGAAGAGATAACAAAAATAAAATTTCCGTAACAACCAAGTCAATGATACAAGAACAATGCAGTTTAAACTGAGATTACATGGTTTTGCACTGAAGACAATGGGCACCATTGTACAAGTATTCAGGAAATATAGGCTAGGATTCATAGACAGGTAGTGCATGCCTGTGCAGTACTAATTTTCAAGCAGGTTGCTGCATGAAGAGCTGCATAGCTAATTAGATACATATTAGACATGGGAAGGTGCATCTGTACTAAGCAAAGGACTGCATAAGAAAAGATAGGTGCAGCAGTATCAGGAGAGACAGCTCTAGGTAACTGTACAGCAGGAGCAGTGCTACAGTAGTTTGTGTGACCTATACGACACATGTCACAGGCAAGGAATGGAAACATGTCTGAGTAATGCATGGTCATGCATGAGTGACGCACCACATAGCTGTATGTAGTGCCTATCCAACACATGACGGGCAGCATGATGTCATAAACATGAGTCCATGTACATGGGACAACCATTTTGCGCCTTGAGTGCAGACAGTAGATACATCAATGTCTGTGTGCACAGCAAAGTGTCAACACTGTTTATCATATAAATGGGGGCTAAGTGGGGTAGACAGGAGAGTAGAAACAGAAGAAGAGCAAGCAAAGAGAAAGACAGAACAGTAACCATTGGGTTTAAAGCTTGGGGGGGGGGTAATTTTTTTGTGGGAGAGAATTCTTTTCTAGGTGGTACAAAAACGTTAGACAGGAAAGGTAATGAACAATTGCTTTGCAGATCCATAACTAGGGTGGGATGAAGGGGTGGTCTAGTTTAGGTGCAAGCTGTTAGGTGGCACAGTTGGCAGATGCCAGTGTAGTGCAAGTGCAGTACAGGCATTTAGTTATGATCCTCAAGGATATCATAGCTTCATAAATTCTTAAATTAAATGAAATGCCATGGTAAATGAATGCCAATACTGCAGTTATGTTTTTGACTGTAGTTAAGTGTGTGCTAAAAACTGTAGCAAGATCTTTGTTACAGTTGTAACAAGGAGATTATTGCAGTTACAGAAGTACAGAAGAAAATCATTACACAACTGCTATAACCATAATCACAGTACTTGATGAGTAAAATGTCTGCTCCATGTGCATGGATACATGTTTATGAAGCACATATCATGCAATGCAGCTCTGTATCTCAGCAGTAGGATATGGATGTAGTGCTGTACTACAGCTTTATGAATGCAGACATACCCTATGCATGAGTATATAGGTCACATGTTTCATGGTTACCTCTAATATGTTTGGACAGAGCATTACAGATTGCCAGGAATCCACAAATATGGCACTAAATGGCTTCATTAAAATAACCTCTCTGTTAACTGGCTTTTTTTAGCATGATATAAAGTAGTGTTGTCATTTTGAGTGGCACTGCTTACCATACAACTTTGAAACAATGGAAGTTCAGTAAAGCCTCTGAAGATGTGGAACTTCCCAGAGATAAAGAATCAATAACAACAATAGCAAAGCCTTTAGTGGATAGTCTGAGTGAGATAGATGTTAAGGTGTATGTACAACTGGGAACTCATCAAACTGGCATGGCATTGTACCAGCCACCTGTGGATGGTGGGATTCTTACCATGAATATAGGATACCATGGAAAGGACATATCACAGGGTATGTTTATTCCACAGCCATATGTTGTGGCATTGCTACAGGGCATAAATGGGCTGCAGGAGGCTGTGCATAACACCGGCAACTGGTGATAATTATGTGGATAAAGGGGGAAAGGCTGAGGCCTACAGCATATTATGCATGACCACTGACTGGCATGTTTTGCCTACAGGTCCTGGCATGGCCATCCATGGAAAGCAGTGTTTGAAAGGTTCACTAGCCAGGAGAATGAGGTGTTATTACAGGACCTGCACACAAATGACATGCATTTTCTGGGAAAAGGTGCTGCAGAAAAGCATTCTCAGGACTGAATTTGGCATGGATTTGTGCAGAATGTGAATGTCATTGGCAGACATAATAGGTCTATAACAGGATTGATGAAAGGTTATTGATATGATATTCTATGCAGAGGAAAAAGCATAAGATGTTGCAAAAGATGGGTCCATCACAGAGGGTGGGACATCAACACTGAAGTGACTCAAGGAGATTGAGGAATGTTTGGTCTCTCAGCTTCTTAGCACAAGAAATCTGGACAAAGCCTAAAATAAAGGGGGGTAGGAACAGATTTCAAATATTGCACTTATAAACATATAAAGTGGCTAGAATAACAGGATTTGTATTCACATGCATTTTTCTGAAGGATATGAAGTCTGAAACACAAATGTATCTCAGTATTTAGTGACTTAAATCCTTTGTGATTTGACAGAAAACCACACATTTTATGAGGAACAGACCAAAAATATGAGGCAAAGATTGTGGACATTCTGTGAAATCTAGACAGTTGAGAAGTATGGGATGTGACCCCCTATACCTGGGAGTTGTCCTGGGTGTGTAGGCTGGCCTGTCACCAATCATCTTTGTATCAGTAGGAGAAGCACCACATCAGATCTGTACATTGTTAGTACAGCATAATGTACTCCACTGTATGCTTAAAAGGAAGGAATGACCAAGAACCATCTGCATGTCTACTTTTCTATTGCCATCTGCTCTGCAACTGCAATGACTGACATCATGATAAGGTGCATATCAATATATATCTACACATAGCAATATAATCTGTGTCTGTATTTTAATGTGTAGTTATTTGCATGTCAAAAGGGGATATAGAGTGGGGAAGTTAACAATGGTGTCATGTGTGTTAATTCTCTCACAGGTTCTAGTGCTTGAAGGTCTATCAGAACAGGACAATATTGGCCTGATGTCAGCAGGGAACATGCGACTTACAATGATGGCAAAATGCAAGTAACACAGTATGACACAGTGGTACCGCCTGTAATACTAAAGATGGAGAGAACACCTGCATCAGCCATTACAGATGCCCTTATACAGGTACAGTCTGAGCACTGAGCCTCACCAGTGCACTGGAAAGATCATACACTTGAGAGCACCTCTCACTATTCATCTATGTCCCCAGCCCAAACATAATCCAAAATACACATTGACTCCAAAATGCACATGTCTACCACAGGGGAATTGACAAGGGGGGATGCATCACTGCCATCACTCCAATAATATCCATGTTATGGTTATGGCACTCTGCATTAATCATTAGATGCATAAATCAGTGATTCAAGTACAGATGGCTGCTACTTGCAGCATTGTTGGATGGAGAGTGTGCTCCTTGGCTTATGGGATGACTTGCACCATTCACAGTGACATGGAGTATAGACACAGAGAGGAAAACAATGCTGTTGGGGTTGCTGGTAATTACAGGATGACTGTCACTTGCAGGCTCATAGCCTGCCACCTTGGTTGTGACCATCATCCAGGTTAAGGGCAATGGACCTACCCAGCTCAACATCTGGGATGCCTCATCAGGATCACATGAATGGTCCCATAGTCCTACCCCTTTCTTGTTTTCTGTGGTCACAGAGCCTGCAACCCCTGGTCAGGGTTCCCTCTAGGTCATGAGCAGAAGTGTGTATCAGAATCAATATATGGAAAGACCTATAATGGTGCATAACCACATAGTTCTACACCTTCTCTCCTACTGATGGCATTAAGCTCCAACACCTCATGCTATTGCAGTGGATACCACCAATAGCCACACTTTGGTAAATCAACCCCAGTACTTGAGGATGTGATTCCTGATATCCCACAATCTCCCAGAGTAAGTGGCTACTGTATACGCCTCCCTTGACTCTACCTCATATTACATTGTTACACTCACCTGTCACCTTGTGTGTGTCTCTCCCCATCTCTGCAAGTGATGATGGTAGTGCCCTATCCACCACTTAATCTATGTGAATATGGTGATGTTTGATGCTTTTTGATGCATAGTGTGGACAGTTCATGCACTGCCTTTCATAGGCTGGGTATAATAACGTATGCATCATTTTGTTCTGTGTTGTCTGTGTCACGACCCATAGTTGTGGACCAAATGCTGCCTCTTTGCCAATGCTGTAACATACTGCATCTACCTGTGCCTTGACTGTGGTAGTGCTACAAGTTCTTCCCTGACTCTCATCCTTCCCTTCTGCTACTGGCTATGACTGGAAAGGAAACCTCTCATGACTTTTACCTGCTGTTCCAGTTGCTTGTACAATGCCATGTTGTGTAGCATGGCAGACACAACAAAGATCTGACTATGTCTAGGCTGTATTGGAGTTCCCTCCTGAGGTGTCTATACATCAGATGAATTCCTTCAGTAGTCTAAATATATGCTGCACTACATTTCAGGTTTCCACATAAGCTGTGTTACAGGCCATTTCCTGCATGGTCTGAGGATAGTATGTTGGGGCCATCCATCAGGATTCTGTTGCATATCTGACATATCTTGCAACACAGAATATACAAGAATGTTACATGGGGTGTGTTCTCTGCTTGCATGGTACCTGTCTAGCTAACATCTCTGTGCACTTTCCTTCCATTTGGCTCAATGGGAAGTCCCCTTGCAGGAACCTTTGGTGCAGCCTGGTCTTATGACAAATGTGTGAATCATGGAAGCTGCCTGGGGATTCATGGACACATTATAAATGAGCACTGCAGGCTGTCTGGCAGTTTAGGGAGTAGAAGCCCTTCCTCGTCCCTTTCCTTTTAATGTATCACAGCTGTCTGGACCATTTGGGGCCTTGATAGCAATGCATGTGAAATCTATGACTCCCAGGACCTTTAGAAAAATGGATTATGTCATATAGAAGGCCCACATAGTGTTGGCTCTCTCCTCTTTTGTCCTAGGGAACCAGATATGCTTCTCCATATAAAGTAGCATTATACTGTGAAACTGTTTTTGGATTTGTGAAGCTGATGCCTGCAAAATCCTTAATGTGTGTCCAGTAGATCACTGAGATTTTCCTGCTGGTAAGATGGTTAGAGCTGCACATATCTTTGCATTCACAGGAACTGGCACACCATGCACCCCCTCCATTCTGTTTGTGAGAATCTCAGTTCATCTAGGTCCCTTACAGTAACCATACCTACTTGAACATGTGAGATGGTGGTATGTCAGGTGCTGTCTGTATATGTCTCACTGGCATGGATGGCCACATTACACAGCATTACGAGCTGTGTTTTTGACGATAGCTCCTCACACATGCTGATGTACTACTGCTGCTGATATACCTGGAATCACCTCCACTGTACACCACAAATCATGGTATTCAAAATGGATAGGCACTGCCACATAATTGAGGACATTTATATGTTCTGAAACACTCAACCATTTTAGGTTAATTTATTTGTGTAATCCATGTAGCTAATGTACTTGGGAGTTCCTGATTTCCATATCATTATGTCATCATTAACATGCTCTGCATATGACTTTGACCATTGCACAGTCATTTTTTCTGTTTCTATGAACAGCTCACAACCTTTGCATTGTCACTACCCAGCTAATTTGTGCAGTACAAAGCACTAATTTTCTGTGAATTTCAGCCATACTGTATGTTGTTCTAACTGTGCATAAGAGCTCTGAAAACCAAACACTGGATTATGGTTCACAGACTGGTTTTTGTTAGACTCTGTGAGAAAAGGCAATTCCTTTGGGTTTATTATGTGGTCTTGTAACCATTCATAGAAATTACAAATGGTAAGTCAGTCCACATGGAGAGAATATCACAGAAAAGGATGGTGTGCAGATATTTCTGCAGATCTTCTGAGATATGTGAGATTGTGATAAAGCATGGATCATCTTTGACACTGTAAAACTATTTTTAGCTTCCTTTTATATTATTATATTATTAGACTGGGCTACAAGTCATGTGCCAAAAAACAATGCAACTCTGCACATCCATAATTTTAAACCATGTGTTGAATTCCATTGTAAAAGTGAATATCTAGTTGCAAATAATAAGTAAAATTATTTCTACAAGCAAAAGCAGATGTACTGTTAGGAAGTCCAGGCAGTGTTCATTGTTTATTTTATTTTTTATTTTTTTTTTGGGGGGGGGCACAAGAAGAAGTCTCAGATTTGCATTTGTGATTGCCACACTAAAGTACAATATTTTTCAAAGACTGACACTGCAGTATCTCACAGTATTTTCCTTACTGTGATATGCAGCAATCTCTGAGTTAGTATTATAAATAGTGGAGGTGTGTATGTGTGTGTGTTGCGCATGGCGCGCACGTCTGTGTGTGTGTGTGTGTGTGTGTGTGTGTGTGTGTGTGAGCTTGAATGGCGTTTTTACCAAGTTTTGATAGTTAAGATATAAACTCAGTGTTCAGTGGTCACACTTTTGAATATAGGCAATGGATGTATTGCAGAGCTATCAACAAGGTCACAAAAGAGTGTAAGATTGGATAATTAGTGCAATTATACAATACCTGAGCTTCCCACGGTAAAGAAACTAATCTTAGACAGGTTCATGATTTTTTTCCAGTAAACATCTTACTGCATATGAGTGTTATGCTGTTAGACATTACTATATGGAGCTGAGGTGACATACTTATCAGAATAATTATGTAAAACCACATGTATTATAAAATAATTTGTATAGCTTTCAGTTCCTTTTATCCATACAAGCAAGATGAAATATAAAAATATAAGTTTGGAAATTCTCATTTTTGTTTTAACAACTAACATAACCTGTAATGATGTCAGGTATTGCCATCTGTGCCAGGGAGACTAGGTCAGTATATATGTAATGTATGCCAGCATAGTTAGCTGAAATTTTGCAAATAATTCTGTGTCATATGACTATCATATTGACTTGTATGGATGCTTGTGTTAAAAATGTATTAACAGTTCTATTATAACTGATTAAATGTATATGTTTAAACAAAGAATTCTGGAACGGAAGAGTATAAGTTTTTGAAATTGTTCTATAATTTTCAAATACGGCAACAGAAAAATCTGAATGTGCATGGACCAGAGTCAGATGATCAAATGTGATATCACTCTACAACCAACACTGAGAGGATAGAACTCACACAGCAGTTTTTTTTTGTTTTGTTTGGAACCTGATATAAAAGATCTATGACAGGTAACACGGTCAGTAGATCAGCTGAGTTAGTTCAGTTCAATTAGCTGGAAGCTCCTCATCTTGCCTTGTGGAAGAAAGCATCTCCACATCTAATCTTGTCTTGCTGTATTATTTAAGTTAGCTAGGGAATAGTTATTCTTTAGACAGTCAGGGAATACAGTAAGACTAGTTGAGTGTCATTTTTCTACATCTGTTTTAACCTGTCCAGCTGTGTTATTTTTATTTCTCCTGTGATTTAAACGCTGATGTTTACTGTACTTTGATATTTAGTATTCTCATGTTTTCTATTTTATTATTTATTATTAAATATTTTATACTGTTCATTGTGGCTAGTCTTTTACAGGAAACATTTAAAATCTTGAGAGTACTTGTGCTTATTTTAGTGATGCCTTGGCAACTCTGATAAATTTGGGCTGCTTTGGTTACACTCTACCTGTAAAGGCTGCCAGCCTATCTAGATAGGATTTTGTAGATAATGCTGTCATTTGTAAATATTAATGTAAGCCACATGCTTGTTCTCTTAAATGTAAGAAAATGATGGTAAATGTTGAACTTCAAAAATGTAACCACATTGCACTCTGCTGGAGGAAAGCTGATAAGTCAAGCATTGCATAATTGTTTGATCTCAAAACTCGGAGCCGATATGTCTGAATGAAGGAATTCTTCCTATTGTTTTGAGACCAGAGTTAATGGCTAGAATTTACATGTATAATGCCTTCTATTGCCCAGGCTTCCTGACCAGCTGCAAGATCAAAAGGGCTGTTATACTCTGAGTTTCTGTTAGCCTGGGAAACAGAGAATAATGATGTAATCTGAAATGAGTCAGTGGCACTGTGTTATCAATTTAAGGACTGAGAGAGAGAAAATCAGAGCATTTTGCATCTGTTTTCAGAACTGACAACATCACCAGCACTGTTTGCTTTATATGTAAGTTTATTTTAGAACTGTGTTTGCTCTTAGATATAGATAGGAAATAGGAAGTCTAGTCTAGCTGTTTTCTGTATTGATGTCAGAACTTTTCTACTGTATTATGTTAAGCATTTCTCTGTGATTCCTGAACTCTTGACTAGCACTGTGATGTAAGAAGTATTGTCTTGTGTTCTTATTATTTATTAATAAATATTTCTAAACCTTTCAACTGTGGCTGTTTTATGTAGAGATAATTTAAGCTCTAGAGTACATTGCATGTATTTAGTGATACTGTACAAAGCCACTCCAATTAAGGCTTGCTGCTCAGTCGCACTTACCAGTTGGATAATAATATTGCACAGTAATAATTGGACATCCTTTGGTAAGGGCCTTTCAGTAGCTAATAATCCTGGTGGCAGTGATTATTACCTTATAGCCTGGACAGAAGGGGCACAGCTAGTGAACCTGTGCAAGCCTTCCCCAAGAGTGTCTGTGTGGTTGTATATAAATCATATCTCAAAGTGTGTGTGTGTGTGGGGGGGGTCAGATACTTGAGCAATGACACAAAGTACTGGTTGGACAGAGAAAGTGCTAGGAGGACTTGGCTTGGGACCCTGGCTAAGGACGCCACCCTATAGCTGTGCCAGTGGGTAGTCTTATTGGGGATCAGGACAGAAAGGGAGAAACCAGCCCCAGACTGACTGTAATCTCTGTGTGCTCTTAAGGGAAATTGTACTTTACTGTGTGTGTACTTGTTATCCTTCCAAATGAGGATGCCCCTCACTGGTGTTAGTGATGAGGATTGAGGCTCCTTGATTGCTGGGCCAGTGCACGGGCATCACATATTAATTGTTTGGCAGTGGTGGGATATCCACACCACATATTAACTGGCTGGTATATACTAATTGGCTTGTAGTGGTGTGGATAGTGAATTCCTGTAGCTTGTGTACAGTGATCACTGAATGTGTTTTTGTACTCTAAATCAGCCATGCAGTGAATATTCAGAGTTCAGATTACAATTGCTTTATTTCTTTTGTGAACTTAGTTAGTCAGGGAGAGCAGGCAAGCATGTCAGCAGAGGAGTATGGAAAGCTGACAAGGAGTCAGTTGGCTGAGATGTGCCAGGCTAAAGGACTGGTGTAGGAAAACCTGACTAAGGCAGACATGATTGCAGCTGATGTTCCCTTGGATAAAGTGATTGCAAAGGTAGAGGTGAGTAGTTGTACTCAGGCTGACAATGAGGCACCACTGTCAGAGGATGCCAGACTTCCTGTGGAAGGGGAGCTAGGAAGGGGTACAAAGAGAGAGTTGAGACAGGCTGAGCTCTCAGACCATACATTGCAAGGCCTGTGAGATGTAGCTAGTGAGGGGCCTGATTGTCAAGGGAAGGGGGAATCTATATACTGGGACAAAGGGTTACTGTATAGAGAGATGACCCCTAAGGGAGGGCTAGAAGGTGAGAGAATAGCATAGTTGGTAGTGCCTACAGCCTGGCACTTCTAGCCATAGCCCATGATATTCCCTTTGCATGTCATATAGGCCTGAAACATACAAAGAGACGTATTATACAGAATTTCTATTGGCCTGAAATTTCCAGGGATGTAACAGGGTACTGCAGGACCTGTGAGCAGTGCCAAAAGGTAGGCAAGGCAGGAGACAAGGTGAGAGCTTCATTTGATGCCTTTGCCTGTGATTGAGGAGCCATTTCAGAGGGTAGCTATGGATATTGTGGGGCCTCTGAGTACCCCAAGTTCCACAGGGAAAACATATATCTTAGTGGTGGTAGATTATGCTACAAGATACCCTGAGGCAGTGGCGTTGTCCTCCATTGAGGCAGAATAGGTGGCAGATGCTTTGTTAGAGATTTTCAGGAGGGTAGGTTTCCCAAAAGAAATACTGACTGACAGAGGTGCCAATTTCATGTCAGACCTGCTAGCTTGTCTGTGGAAGTACTGTGGGATGAAGTACCTGAAGACCATCCCCTATAATCCCCAGACTAAAGGTCTTGTTGAAAGGTTAAATTCTACACTCAAGTCCATGCTACGGGCATTTGCAGACCAGTTTAAGAGGGAGTGGGACAAATATTTGCCAAATCTGTTGTTTGCTTACAGAGAGGTTCCCCAGGATTCCATAGGTTTTTCACCCTTTGAGTTGTTGTATGGGCATAGGGTGAGGGGACCTCTAGATTTAATTTGTGATGAGTGGGAAGGTGAGTGTGAATCTCACAAGGAGTCTGTTGTGGCATATGTCCTAAACCTCATGACAAGGCTCAGGGAACTCATGGGTTTGGCCCAGGAGAACCTGGCAAACGTCCAGCAACAGAAAAAAGGTATGGTATGACAGGAATGCCCGAGCTAGAGAGTATGCTGTAGGGCAGCAGATAATGGTTCTCATTCCTCTCAGACACAACAAACTGCAAGAAGCTTGGGAGAGACACTAAAAGGTGGTAAGAAAGGTAAGTGATGCTAACTACATGGTAGAGCTGCTAGGCAGGAGGCAGGGACACAAATTGTACCATGTTAACATGATGAAACCTTACCATGATAGGGAGACCCTTGTGCTGAGTATTTGCAGTGGGTTGCAGGAGGAATCTGAGGGAGATCTGGTGACTAATCTCCTCAGTGAGGCTCGGACTGACACCTCAGTGGACGGGGTGGAATGTCCCAGCAGCTATCTCCTACCCAGGTTTGAGAAATCCGAGCAGTGTTACAGGAGTTTGGGGACATGTTCACTGGGAAACCAGGGTGCACCTACCTGGTGCAGCACCAGATGGATACAGGACCACAAAGGCCTATTAGGCAGGCTCCTTATAGGGTGCCTGAGAGAGTCAAACAGACAATGAGGGAGGAGATACAGAAAATATTGGAACTTGGGGTATTTCAAGAGTCCAACTGTCCCTGGACCTCCCCAGTGGTGCTGGTGCCAAAGAAAGCTAGCAGCATCAGTTTCTGTCTGGACTAGGAAAGTAAATAGTCACATAGAGTCAGATGCTTACCCCCTTGCCTAGGACAGGTGAGGCCCTAGAGCAGCTGGGTGAGGCTAAGTGTCTTACAACCATTGATCTTGCCAAGGGTTACTGGCAGGACATCTATATCATGTTATCAAAATTTTACTACATCGAATCAATAAAGGTTGAACTTTATTGATCGAAGTAATAACATTTCGAATAACATAAAAAAATAAATCAATTAAAAAAAACTAACTATTGTAGGCAGGGGGGAAAGCACTCCTGCACCCCCCATGTGGAAGGCTGTCCCCACACACCCCCCTACTGAAATATACCAACTCTGAGACCACACTACATTGAGGTAAACGGAAATCTCCCCCTTACGGAGATTTCTGTTTACCTTGGCGATGTTCTGGACTTTCGGCATTGTCATGCAGACAATATCGTATTCGATATTGTCGGCTTACGACAAAGTGAACTAGACCCACTGACAGGTGCCCTTGACTCCCAGTGCTAGAGAGAAGTCAGCCTTTGTGATCCTTTTTCGCTTGTATGAGTTCACAAAGATGGCCTTTGGGATGAAAAATGTCCCAGCAACTTTCCAGAGGCTGGTAGATCATATCCTAACAGGAGGGTTTTCCCTTGCTTGCCTAGATCATATTGCTGTCTACAGCCATTCCTGGCAAGAGCGCCTTCAGCATGTCAGGGAGGTGCTGGGCAGACTACAGAGGGAAGGGTTGACCATTAAGCCCAGCAAATGTCATGTGGGTATGGCAGAGGTCTCCTACCTGGGCCATAGAGTGGGGATTGGTAAGATCAGATTAGAACCTGCCAAAGTAGAAGCCATTCAGGCATGGCCTGCACCTGTTACCAAAAAGCAGGTGAGGGCATTCTTAGGGACAGCAGGGTACTACAGAAAGTTTGTCCCCAGTTATAGTACCGTAACTGCTCCCCTCACAGGCCTGACAAGGAAGAACAGGCCAGACAAGGTAGTGTGGACCACAGCATGTGAGCAGGCATTCCAGAAGCTTAAAGAAGCTTTGGTAGGATCCCCTGTGTTAGCCAGTCCAGATTACAGCAAGGAATTTGTTGTGCAGGTGGATGCTTCAAATCATGGGGTGGGGGCTGTACTTAGCCAGATTTCTTCAGAGGGAGAAGATCACCCAGTGGTTTATCTCAGTCATAGGCTCCAACCCAGGGAGGAATGCTATGCAGCTGTAAAAAAGGAATGTCTAGCCATAGTGTGGGCATGGCAGAAACTTCAGCCTTATCTGTATGGAAGAAAACTCACTGTAGTTACAGACCTCAGTCCCCTAACATGGTTACACAGAGCCAGCCAGCAAAATGCCAAGTTGCTATGATGGATCCTGGGATTGCAAGCATTTATATATATATATACTAGTGCAGAACCGCAGTGGGATTAGCAATGCCTATGCAGATGGGCTCTCAAGACAAGGAATGGGGCAAGGTATACTCAGATAGACCTAACCCTGTCAAGCAATGTTTCTAGGGTCACTTGAAAAACTAGCTTGTGTTCTCTAGGGGGGAAATATGTAAAGGCTGCCAGATTAGGATTTTGTAGGTAATTATGTCATTTGTAAATATTAATGTAAGCCACATGCTTGTTCTCTTAAATGTAAGAAAATTATGGTAAATGTTGAATTTCAAAAATGTAACCACATTGCACTCTGCTAGAGGAAAGATGATAAGTCAAGCATTGTATAATTGCTTGATCTCAAAACGCGGAGCCGGGATGTCTGAATGAAGGAATTCTTCGTATTGTTTTGAGACTAGAGGTAATGGCTAGAATTTACATGTATAATGTTTTTATTGCCCTGGCTTCCTGACCAGCTGCAAGATCAAAAGGGCTGTTACACTCTGAGTTTCTGTTAGCCTGGGAAACAGAGAATAATGATGTAATCTGAAATGAGTCAGTGGTACTGTGTTATCAATGTAAGGACTGAGAGAGAGAATCAGAGCATTTTGCATTTGTTTTCAGAACTGACAACATCACCAGCACTATTTGCTCTATACGTAAGTTTATTTTAGAACTGTGTTTGCTCATAGATATAGATAGGAAATAGGAAGTCTAGTCTAGCTGTTTTCTGTATTGATGTTAGAACTGTTCTACTGTATTATGTTAAGCATTTCTCTGTGATCTCTGAACTCTTGACTAGCACTGTGTAGTAAGAAGTATTGTCTTGTGTTCTTATTATTTATTATTAAATATTTCCAAACCTTTCAACTGCGGCTGTTTTATGTAGAGATAATTTAAGCTCTAAAGTACATTGCATGTATATAGTGATACTGTACAAAGCCATTCCAAGTAAGTTGTGCTGCTCAGCCACACTTTTCAGTTGGATAATAATATTGCACAGTAATAATTGGACACCTTTTGGTAAGGGACTTTTAGTAGCTGGTAATTAAGGGTCCTGGTGGCAGTGATTATTACCTTATAGCCAGGACAGAAGGGGAACAGCTAGTGAAGCTGTGTCAGCCTTCCCCAGTAGTGTCTGTGTGGTTGTATATTAATCATATCTCAAAGTGTGTGTGTGTGTGTGTGTGTGTGTGTGTGTGTGTGTGTGTGTGTGTGTGTGTGTGTGTGTGTGTGTGTGAGCCAGCTACTTGGGCAAGGACACAAAGCACTGGTTGGATAGAGAAAGAGCCAGGAGGACTTGGCTTGGGACCTTGGCTAAGGACCCCACTCTATAGCTGTGCCAGTGGGGAGTCTTATTGGGGATCTGGACAGAAAGGGAGAAACCAGCCCCAGACTGACTGCAATCTCTATGTGCTTTTAAGGGAAATTGTACTCTACTGTGTGTGTACTTGTTATCCTTCCAAATGAGGATGCCCCTTACTGGTGTTAGTGGTGTGGATTGAGGCTCCTTGATTGCTGGGCCAGTGCACGGGTGTCACATGTTAATTGCTTGATAGTGGTGGGATATCCACACCACACATTAATTGGTTGGCACATACTAATTGGATGTAGTGGTGTGGATAATGAATTCCTGTATCTTGTGTACAGTGATCACTGAAGGTGTTTTTGTACTCTAAATCAGCCATGCAGTGAACATTCAGAGTACAGATTACAATTGTTTTATTTCTTTTGTGTGTTTAGTTAGTCAAGGAGAGCAGGAAAGCATGTCGGTAGAGGAGTATGGAAAGCTGACAAGGAGCCAGTTGGCTGAGATGTGCCAGGCTAAAGGACTGGTGTAGGAAAACCTGACTAAGGCAGACATGATTGCAGCTTTGGTCACAGCTGCATCAGAAAACAGCAACCAGGAGGACGATCAGACTGGCCGTGGAGATCTACAACACTCAAGGAATGGGCAGCTCAACCTTTGTGCAGAGGACTTAAAAATCCATCTGGAGCTAAAGAGACTTGAGTTGGAGACCAGGCATTTAGAAATAGAAGCTGTGGAAAAGGAGCACAATACGCAGCATGAAAAGGAGATGCTGACTCATTGCTAGAGTCATGGAGGTAATGCGGAAGGGAGTAACTGGACCCCAGAAGCACAAAATGTCAGTAAATTTCTTCCGCATTTTACAGAGGGGGATAATTTTGATAGTTTCATTCATATGTTTGAGAGGGTATGTAAACAGTATGATGTTGACCAAAGGCTGTGGGTATGGTTCCTGATCCCCTTACTCCATGGTAAAGCTGTAACTATTTTGTCCAAAATGTCTGACGTTGACTGTTTTGATTATACTGCTGTTAAGAATTGCTTGTTAGAATTTTTTAAGCTAACACCTGAAACTTATAAGAAAAAGTTTTGTGAGCATTGAAGTAAGGCAGATGAAAGTGTCTGTGAATATGTTGATGAACTGAACACTTATTTTCATAGGTGGGTGAGTGGATGTCAGTTCATGACTTTTGAAGGACTGGCAGACCTCTTTTGTGATGAAACAAGCCCTTAACACTTTGCCTGAGGACATGAGGATCTGGTTAGCTAATAGACAATGTGCTACTTCAGAGGAGTTGGGGAAGAAGGAAGACCTATACCTAGCAAGCAGGGCATCCCTGCACATAAAACAGACCCCCAGTACTGCTCAATGGCCTAAAGGAACCCATGGTGGGCAGTCCAGACTGCCCCAACAGAATCTGCCAGTAGCAGGGGAAGCCACTAGTCTGGGTACACATCCAGGACATAGGGTTAAATGTTTTTAATGTAACCAGTGGGGCCATGGGGCATACCGATATCCATGGAGGCAAGGTGGTGAACAAAAGGTGAGAGAGCCAGTAAGTGGAAAAGATAAAATGCCAATAGTAGGTCGCTTTCAGACAACAGGGTACCAAACTACCATCATGTAGATTTCCTGATAAGGAAGTATTTTGATGAGGCAGTACCATGTGTTTATGCAGTTGCACGCAGTCAGGCTTTGAGACAAGCATGTGGGTCTGGTAGCCTGGGGAATACCCAGACAGACCACATACTTGCAGCCAGGACTGGTGAAGTGGTTGCTTCAGGGAGGGAGTTACTGTGTAGCAGTGAGACTGAAGGTGAGCCACAGCTGCTTGTGGTTACTGATGTTCCCTTGGATAGAGTGATTGCAAAGGTAGAGGTGAGTAGTAGTACCCAGGCTGACAATGAGGCACCGCTATCAGAGGATGCCAGACTTCCTGTGGAAGGGGAGCTGGGAAGGGTTACAAAGAGAGAGTTGAGACAGTCTGAGCTCTCAGACCCTACATTGCAAGGCCTGAGAGAGTTAGCTAGTGAGGGACCTAATCCTCAAGGGAAGGGGGAATCTATGCACTGGGACAAAGGGTTAAGGTATAGAGACTGGACCCCAGAGGGAGGGCTAGAAGGTGAGAGAAAACAGCAGTTGGTAGTGCCTACAGCCTGAAGCTTCTAGCCATAGCCCAAGATATTCACCTTGCAGGTCACCTGGGCCTAAAATGTACAAAGAGACGTATTATGCAGAACTTCTATTGGCCTGGAATTTCCAGGGATGTAATAGGGTACTGCAGGACCTGTGAGCAGTGCCATAAGGTAGGCAAGGCAGAAGACAAGGTGAGAGCTCCATTTGATGCCTTTACCTGTGATTGAGGAGCCATTTCAGAGGGTAGTTATGGATATTGTGGGGCCTCTGAGTACCCCAGGTTCCACAGGGAAAACGTATATCCTAGTGGTGGAAGATTATGCTACAAGATACCCTGAGGCAGTAGCTTTGTCCTCCATTGAGGCAGAAAAGGTGGCAGATGCTTTGTTAGAGATTTTCATGAGGCTAGGTTTCCCAAAAGAAATACTGACTGACAGAGGTGCGACTTTCATGTCAGACCTGCTGGTTTGTCTGTGGAAGTACTGTGGGGTAAAGCACCTGAAGACCATCCCCTACATGGTCTTGTTGAGAGGTTAAACTCTACACTCAAGTCCATGCTGCGGGGCATTTGCAGACCAGTTTAAGAGGGAGTGGTACAAATATTTGTCCCATCTGTTGTTTATTTTAGAACTGTGTTTGCTCTTAGATATAGAAAGGAAATAGGAAGTCTAGTCTAGCTGTTTTCTATATTGATGTCAGAACTTTTCAACTGTATTATTTTAAGCATTTCTTTGTGATCTCTGAATTCTTGCCTAGCACTGTGTAGTAAGAAGTATTGTCTTGTGTTCTTATTATTTATTATTAAATATTTTTAAACCTTTCAACTGTGGCTGTTTTATGTAGAGATAATTTAAGCTCTAGAGTACATTGCACGTATATAGTGGTACTGTACAAAGCCACTCCAAGTAAGTCTTGCTGCTCAGTCACACTTACCAGTTTGATAATAATATTGCATAGTAATAATTGGACACCCTTTGGTAAGGGCCTTTTAGTAGCTGATAAGTAAGGGTCCTGGTGGGAGTGATTATTACCTTATAGCCTGGACAGAAGGGACACAGCTAGTGAACCTGTGCCAGCCTTCCCCAGTAGTGTCTGTGTGGTTGTATATAAATAATATCTCAAAGTGTATGTGTGTGTTTGTGTGTGTGTGTGTGTGTGTGTGTGTGTGTGTGTGTGTGTGTGTGTGTGTGTGTGTGTGTGTGTGTGTAAAAATCAAATATCCAGGTGTGGGTGTGTCAGGTATTTGGAACTGGGACACAGTGCTTGAAAGTGAGTCTTGATTGGGATCTGGAGAGACAGAGAGTCCACTCCCAGGTCTGGAGCAGGTTCCCTGTGTGCTCTTAGGGGAAACTGTGCTTGATGCAGAGAGCTGCATTTGAAATACCATGTAAATCCATTCCTGTTTTTAGTGACCGTCTCTCACTGGTGTCAGTGGTGAGGATTGGGGCTCCTTGATTGCTGGCCATAGGTAAACACAGACCGTCAGATAACCTTAAAACTGCTAATGTTAGGAATGCCAAATTATACCCTGATCGCTTATACAGGTATAATCAGTATTCTGCATAGTATGCTGTGTACATCCATGCTGCATTGTTTTAGAGCTCACAAAGATTTATTGGTAGTTTGAAGTTTTTGCATATTTATTTCCAGTACAACTGTTTACAGAGTGCCCACATGATATAAATTTGTATGTGCTGATGTTTTCAGTTCATACAAAGTGCTTTGAACCTTAACAATAATCATTGTTTTCTTCTAAACAAATGCTTCCTTGGGACAGCAGTTAATAAAAATTCAGTTAATAAATAATGGAGAATAGCTGTAGATACTGAGCTTAGCACAACAATAATAGAAATGTGAGTTATGAGCATTCTCACTGTATACCTTGATTAAGCAGAAGGCTATAACAGCAGTTGTTGGTTCTATTCTGCTATTAAACATTGTTTGTCTACGTGTGAAGTGCCTTTAGGAATGGTGGAGCTCTCATTAAAAATATAACCATAGTTTGTAATCTGAACCTTTTACTGGGCCTCACTTTAGACAATTACATATAAATTTGCATTTAAACACAAATAAAAAGTGCAAATCTGTCTGAAAATATAGACAACTACATATACATTTGCATATAAACACAAATAAAAAGTGTAAATCTGTCTGAAAATATTTTGACAAATTTTCCTTGTCTGTTATGTAAATAAAGGTGATGCTATTTAACATGTGGCCAGTCGGTGGTGGTGATAAATCAGACTTTAGTACTTAGTACTGTCTTGTCTTCTTGCCATATACACACAGCCAAAGCTATGAAGTAGTCAGATACACAAATGTAAATTGGTAGGATAGTTCAAAGTCATTAAAAGAAGGTATGCTTAAAATGTGAGTGGACCTTCATTCTGGACTTCTGCAAGTGTGTGCTTTATAATGTTGTCTTTGAGATAGAGACAGTAATAGTATAGTATAGTAATTATTGTAAAATATAACATAATTTCACAATCACCATGCTACTTAATAAACAATTCTTTCTTTTTAGTAACAGTTTAAATCAGTGAATAGAAAACTAGAAAAAGTTCAAGTTCAGGGGTGTAGATGAGAGTGGATATTTTAGGAAGAAGAGGTACAGTAGGCTGGTCCCATTTGTAGAAATGAGTACTATTCATTTTGTAAGGTTAAGCTTGTCTGGGAAGGTAAACATTGCAAGTGGAAACTGTGACTTCAGAAATGGCACAATGTGTACTATTTTTAAGAAGTAATTCTGTCACTCTATATGAAGAACTAAAGACTGTCAAATTTGACAGTAAGCAGAGCAAGTGTTCTCATTAATTCTACCATTCATTACATCAGGATGAAAAAGCAAAACAGCATACATTTGTGATGCGGGGCTGAATTCATAAAGGTTACCTTGGGACAGCCCTACAATAAGGCTTTTGCTCGAAGCCATGCAGCACTGTGGTGAGCTGTGTCCACAGCCGTGCTACATGCTTATGAGGCACTCTGCAGGAGAGGCATAAGCTAATTAGCCATATTCTTGCCCTGGAACTGCCTGCAGTAAAGCATCTCTGCAGTGGAAAGGCAATCTTAGGAAGCATGTGTATGAGCATATGTGTGAATTGTATGTGTGAGTGTGTGTGTGTGTGTGTGTGTGTGTGTGTGTGTGTGTGTGTGTGTGTGTGTGTGTGTGTGTGTGTGTGTGTGTGTGCGTGTGTTTAGGTTGGAGGTGGCTGTCACACTTTCACACATTTATAGACTAATGAGTCAAGCCTGCAACATTTGATGGGGGGAACGACTACCCACAAAGGGATACCTTTTTAAATGTGTGCCTGGGTGGCATATAAATAGAATGAGGACTGGGGAATGGGAGGAACCACTAGACTCCAAGGATAACATTTGAAAATAAGTAATAAAAAGTCACATACAAAGGGATTTGAATTCTGTACCTTTGACACACAAAACCCTTGAATTAGCTCATTGTGATAAGTGAAACATTAGAGCACCAGGTTTATATATATCTATATACATATATATATATATATATATATATATATATATATATATATATATATATATATATATATATATATATATATATATATATATATATATATATATATATATATGGGATCTCAGGCATTATGCAATAGCTGCAACATTCTGAGATGTAAAAGGGAGAGGGACATGAAAGGTTAAGCATACCCCTCAACCAGTAGCTCATACAGAAAGAGTTGCTAAGAGAATAGCTTTTGCCCCAGCATGCATGTACTGAAGGATATGAAGTGTGAAACTTGAATGTCTGGCATTAAGGACTGGCTATAATCATCCATAAGTTACCAGAGCAGGTGAAAAAAGGAGACATTGTGCATGTAATGACAGCATGGACAGGAATGGCTTGTGTGTGGGAGAATAACTGAAGGAGGAGGGATGCCTCTGCTAACATGATGTGACTGCCGTGTTAACTACTGCAGAAAAGTGCTGATATGCACTTTAACAGCGATTCATAGACATGCAAATTAGCCAATAATGGGGCCTTTCTTCATTTTGGCTAATGAATCTACAAATCACAAAATACTAAATTACTATAGTCCTTCACAGGAAAGTAAACCATCAGGAGAATTTTTTGGTCTAATTAATTAATTATAATTAATAACCACAACTGTCTCAGTGAGCATTATATTTCAGCAGGGTTATGCTTACAGAGTGCCACTGGCAAAGACCTTAGCCATGGTTATAAAAACTTAGTATTGGCTTGTTAACACCACATGCATAGTAAGAATACCCAAGAACACAGGTTGTGACTGCTGAACTGACTTTAGACTTCATAAATATTGTTTACCAAAAAAATCTAAAAAATAAATAAATAAATAAATAAATAAGAATGTGTATTGGATGGTGGCAATCTTAAAACAGATGAGACAGCACATGAGCGCATGCCATCTGTCAAAGGGAGAAATATTTCGGAAGAGTACCTTGTCTTCTTCTTTTGGCTTTTCCCAGTTAGGGGTCACCACAGCAGATCACCTGTCCACTCATGATTGGCAGTGGAGTTTTCACGGTGTCGAGTTGCCAGCCCGGCACCTGACTTTCCACAGAAGGCGCACACATGCATGCACACCTACAGCCAATTTTAGAGTGTCCAATCCACCTACAGCATGTCTTTGGGATGTGGGAGGAAATCAGAGCACCCAGAGGAAACCCACGTGACCACAGGGAAGACATGCAGACTCCGCACAGAAGACACCCGAGTTGAGGATCGAACCAGAGAACCTCTTGCTATGAAGCAGCAACACTAACCGCTGCACCTCCATGGCCAACCCCGGAGAGTACCTTGTCTGGTTGACTTAAATGTTTCTACAAGTTATTGGCATTGTCATACTGAAAGTGAGGCCTTATGCTAGGAGTATTTTTGACCTTATTTTATGGATGTGTATTTTAGAGTATAAGTGAAGCATTTCAGAATGGATACAGATTTCAGTGGAGGCAGTCTTAGGATATTACATATGTCTGGATAATATGCACATTTACAAGCAGATAGTATTAAGTTAAGTCAAGACTTTTGGCAGAATGTAAAAAATGGTATAGTGGAACATAGAGTTTCAGGAAATAATTGTTATTCAATTTAAAATGGTAAGTTTTACCAAAGGGGGCAATTTAAAAAATAGTAATAGAGGTACATATTATGAGAGAAGCACTTGTAAAAGGATTATTACATGTCTTTGCATGGATGCAGTTATATTAGAAACATAAATAATAGTAGGGCCAGCACTTACTGTTGCAATGAAATAGAAGCAGTAGTGACAGTGATTTACTGTATGTCTTTATTTAATACATAGGATTAGGTTCATAGGCTGATACTAGGCTATCTGCCCTAGGGCATTTATAAGCCTAGCCAGAGTATGTTTGCCACCCTTTTAGATTAGTTGACTGTGCCTTTGTATAGTAGGTCACAGAAGGTAGCCCTTTCAAGGTTTGTTTACTGTACCTCTGTCAAGCAGCGACACAGAAGAGATCCCAGGGGTAAACTTACGATCTCCCATCCATTCGTCAAGATTTCTCTTGAAGAGGGTCAGTGAGGGGCTCCTATGAATCATATGAATAATCAGGCATGGGAAGAGTGATAATGTTTTATATAAATCTGCAGGGAAGATGGTACAATTTATAAAATGCACAGAGGCTTTTTTTCTAGGTGTGGCATCTTCCGTGGAAATTAATTCAGAAGTTACACGTTTTACTAGATATGCAGGAAAATTATGTGGAAAGATGGTAATTACATGATATGGTCCTAGCTAAGTCAGCCTATACTAATATGAACATGTCAGACTGAGGACTATTGGAGTGAAAGTTTATTGGAAACCGTCTTCATCATGTGCTCAGTAAGGAATATGCAATCATTCATTGAAACATAATTAATATGTAGCAGCAGATGTGGCAAGATACATCTGCATGTCATTGGCTCATTTACTGTATTGCAAAGCTGAATTTGGGAGGGTAATCCATATATGGGCAATGTCTATGAGTTGCACAGGCACAGATATACCTAAGTGGTTTAAGGGATATATTTGTGGTACCTCCAGAAGTAAAACCAAATATAGAAACCAGCGATGTGCACCAAAAGCAGCTTACAGATCCAAAGGACCAGTGCACATACATGAGCAGGCGAACTCTGACCTGGAGAAAGCCTTCTGAATTGGTCTGTTTAGTCACATCAGACCAAGCACAATGTCTTTCAGCAGTCTAGATCATATTAGCAGTCCAATGGAAAGTAAGAGTTTTTTCCACTCACTTTTTTAAGCTGTGGGCCTTACATTCCCAAACGAAACACTTGACTAGCCCAGGACCAAACACAGGCAAGAAAATGTTTAATACTTCAGCTTTCAAATAGATGAACACATTCATTTTAAGGGAAACAGAAATGGC